>NC_135568.1:2000000-2300000 GCF_964340395.1 Glandiceps talaboti
GCATGCACAGACATGGGTCATTCATATAGCGCCCTCTCCAGGCTATGCCCATTGGATCTAGCTAAAGCAAAAGAGACACCAAACAGGCCAAAACATTACGTTTTGATCATATTATACACTAACTTATTAAAGAGATCTTTACCATTACTTACTAGTACATACTTTCTGTGTTTGCAGGCAATAGTTCTGTGTGATTACCTGGAAAAATCTGTCAAGAAATCAAAGTTGAATCTGTCCAATCAGAGACTCATAGAACTGGGAGCTGGTACAGGATTGGTTGGAATGGTTGCAGCTTTGTTGGGTGAGTAGGTCAAAGGTTAGACTGCACACTCCAGTCTCTGTCAACAGATGACCCCGATGACTGACCCCATTATTAGGCTCACATGTCCATAAGGTCACGTGTACTGAATAGTGGGTCAATCTGTTGACAAAGATTAAAGTGTGCAGTTGAAAATTTCACAGGTAAAATTTCCAACGTTGTGTTTGGAACAAAAGGTCAATTCAATACTGTCCTATTATTATTAGTAGTAGTAGTGTTGAAAATACTACAACTGTCTGTGATTGTAATTCTCACTAATCTTTTTCATCTTCCCTGAACAGGTGCAGATGTTATTGTCACAGACAGACAGATGGCATTGAAGCAACTTCAGGAAAATATCAACCGTAACTTGAAACCAACTGGAGACTCCTCAGAAATCAGGATAAATGTCCAGGAGCTAGACTGGGGCCAAAATCTAGAGGACTATGCTGAACCTTTTGATATTATTCTTGGGGCTGATATCATTTATATTAAAGAAACATTTCCTGATTTATTGAAAACACTAATACACCTCAGTGACTGTAAAACATTGGTTCTTCTTAGTTGTCGAATCAGGTACGAGAAAGACTCAGATTTTATTGAAAGTTTGAAAGACCACTTTTCAGTCACCAAGATTTTCTATGATGCTGCAACTGATGTAAGGATTTATAAAGTAATAAAACAATGTGAAAATTGACAATGTTTGTTGTTTTTGTTTGTCAAGGAGACTATATATTCACTGTTCAGTGAAAACATCATGAATATTCATGACCATGAGAACCTATTAGCTTCAGTGAAAACATCATGAATATTCATGACCCTGAGAGCCTGTTACCTTCATTGAAATAATCATGAATATTCATGACCATGAGAGCCTATTACCTTCAGTGAAAACATTATGAATATTCATGACCATGAGAGCCTATTACCTTCAGTGAAAACATGAATATTCATGACCATGAGAGCCTATTACCTTCAGTGAAAATATCATGAATATTCATGACCAAAAGAGCCTATTACCTTCAGTGAAAATATCATGAATATTCATTGTTCAACCATTGCATAAACATTTCTGCTGTGTTGACTCCCAATATAGCAAAGATCTCCAAATGGCAACAACTTCAAATTGATGTTTCTCTGAAATTGCATATAATGTAGGAGATGTAAAACCATGACATGAATCCATGGAACCCCAAGTTCCTGAAAATGTTTTTATTTCCTGGACTAGCGTTCCTTAAGTCGTGTGGAGGTGGATGTAATTGAAGGATACAGAAAACAAACAATGTTCACAAATATGAAACTACAGAATGTTTATTTCTTGAATAAAAATCCCCCCTTTCAGTTTATAGCAAAAAATCCCTGTGATGGAATATTTGAACCACTCAAGGCCTCGTTAATCACACACACATACCTGTTAACATTATAAATGTAACTCATATATCAATGGAAGTACAATAACATGTAAATTCTTTAAAACAATATTCAACTAACTATTTATGTATTCGATGATTAGGATGAAATATATGTAACTCTGAACTATACACAGAAGTTTGAAAAAAAATCAGACTATTACAGCAGAAATTATAATATATTCACTTTCAATGATCAAACATATTTTAATAAGGGTTATATTGAACCAAGTAACATCAATAAAATTATCAACATGAAAGACCTGTCCAACTAGTAACATTGACAAAAACTGAGATAAGTAATATCTATCCAAGTAGAGTAAGTCATAAACCATTTTAGGTGGGTACAACCAGATCTACGGCAGTGAGCAGAAATTAATATAACCAAGTCCAAGTTTATAGTATCGAATATGTTGCACCAACCCACTGTGGTCTATTACTTACATTAATTGAACAGGTGTTACTTATCTAAATTTTTGTTGGTGTTACTAGTTGGAAAGACGTTACTTACCTACAGTAAGTTGTTGTTGGTGTTACTTTTGGGGCAGACGTTACTAACGTACAGTAAGTTGTTGTTGTTGGTGTTACTAGTTTCACAGAGGCTACTTTTCAAACTTTCTGTTGATGTTACTAGTTGGAAAGATGTTACTTATCCACGTTTTTGTTGGTGTTAATACTTCATCGAATGTAGCTCTTACCAAACATGCTTGATCACTAAAACTGAACATGATTATAATTTCAGCTGTCTATAGTGATATGAAGATTACACGAATACATCACATAATTACAGTATCATCTTATCATCTAAGACAAAAAACCAAATGATGAAAACATGCTTTTTGGTACATTCAAATATATTAGAATTAATTTGAGAATGTACAGGTTATAAAAAATACTGTATCAAATTTATTAAGAGTGTACTTTGTTGAGGTTATGATGTATTGCATAGGATTATTAAAATTGCTACTAAAAATGGATTTAAATATGTATATACAAAAATTTCATCAAAGAGCTAATGAAACTCAAAATTTTTTTGAATCTATTTTAGATTATATTTTTAGATATATCTGATGTGACTTTATGGGCATTGCCAACATTTCATCTGTTACTACTAATTTTTTAAGTTTTTATTATTTCATTATGCAAAATGGATATTTATGGAGTTTACATTAAAATATTGTTAAACTTGGTAACTCTAGCATTACTTTTAAGTAAAATATGTAAAAATGAAATTCAACAATTTTTGTTTGGTTTACATCTACCTAGTCTAGTTCCTATACGGTATCATTACGATTTACACCTAGTCTAGTTCCTATATGGTATCGTTACGATTTACACCTAGTCTAGTTCCTATACGGTATCGTTACGATTTACACCTAGTCTAGTTCCTATACGGTATCGTTACGATTTACACCTAGTCTAGTTCCTATACGGTATCATTACGATTTACACCTAGTCTAGTTCCTATATGGTATCGTTGTCATTTACATAATGAGAGACCACACTGGCATACAGACTACATCTACCAACAGTTTCTTACTTAATGCAAAGACAAGGAAGACTTCCTTGTCTGTGTTTAATGTCAACAGAAAACAATTCCCAATCATAATAATTTCATGTATGTTGTTTTTTATCATTCATGACAGATCTACGGTCATGACCTTTAAACAGAAATAAAGCTATATAGGCAACCCACGATTAACCACTAACTTTTTTACACGTGATAGATTGCACAAGCACAAGTGAGTGATAGTGCTGTCTTGGTTATATGGATACATTCACCCTATAATCAGATAGTGTCAACGCTGAATGAGGTTAAATATGTGACTTCAAAACTTTCTATCAGAGATGCTAACCTACTGTGAGTATAACTTCTGAGATGCTAATCTACTGTGGGTATTATTATATCATGTCCATCGATAACTAACCAAAATATTGCACCAATATTTTTAGTTGAATTTTGTATTTGCAAACATAACAGTTTCATTGATATTAATTCTCAAAGACCCTGTGATATACATGTCTTTTTATACTCAATACAAAAACTATTTTTAAATTCACACGATATCTGTGTTTTTTCTCCGGTGATCTTTGATTTCTTTATCTGATGTGGACAAGTGTTGATTGCAAATATGTCTGACAAGGAGGTGATAATACATGCTTTACTGAGTACGACAACATTAAATAAATTAAAAAATATGAATTGTTAAAACAATTATGACAAACATTATTTAAGTACAGCTGAAGTCAGAGGCTTTCAAAGAAATAATAAAAGTGAATTAATATAGACCTTACAACAAATAAACTCTAAACCATTCACACGAATAGTATATGTGGTATTTGCACTACATCTATGCAACCATATTTCATATTGATTGTGGCTCAATGTAAATTCTGTCTATTTTGGATTGTCAAATCTGAATTCAAGTCATGATTTTGAAAAATAAAAATAGGTATTTGTTGATTATCAGTGACATGAAATAATCACTATCGTATTTATTACAACTTTTATAGCACTAAAACATTCAACTTTGCTTATGTAAGTTCATGTCCTCTGACAGTTTGGTCCATTCTAGATTGATGATCTGATGGCACCCTGTTCATCAGAGGAATCATGACATTGTATGAAATGAAAGAATCAAAGAAGGTAGAAAATATCCCTGTATGATTGTACATCTGTCATTGACAGACCAAACTCTCTAATATGCAAATGTTAACCCCAACCTCAGTAAGATTACATTCACTAATATGCAAATTGTGACCTTATAAACTTTCACTACGAGAGATTACACTCATTAATATGCAAATTATGCACCTTTTCATCATGGCAAACATCTCTAATATGCAAATTTTAACCTGAACTTCCATTTAGATTAAATTCATTAATATGCAAATTATAACCCTATGTCTTTACCTGGGAAATTTAATGTTTTCTGATACACATAATGGTTTTCATTTTAAATTACTTTGAAAGGACTAACTTCTCTACTATGCAAATTACGACTATTTACTTAGAACACTCTTCTCCACTTAAAATGGGACGTAAACTTGAGTCTGTAAGGTATGCCATTACACATGTGTCAACCCTTTTCACTGAGCTGGACAGGCTGGTGAGGGCATAATGACAGGGCGCCCTCACACATCTGTCAACCCTTTTCACTGAGCTGGACAGGATGGTGAGGGCATAGTGACAGGACTTATCATACAGTTGACATTTACTGCAATCAGCTGAAAAATAAATGTTGCATATATTGTCCAAAGTATATTTAAATGTCATGGTAACTTAATAAAATTAAAACTACCTGGTAACTGAAATTTCAATTTACAATTTCATCTGATAAAATCCATAAAATCAATTACATTTACTTGTAAGCCTTAACAATTTCATTGTTTTTAGCTTTAGTCAAAATTTGTCAGAAATAAAGAGACATCAAAACTTCAAGTCCTCAAAAGTTTATAACATTATGACAGATTTTGCAGCTCTATAGAAAGAATGTTAATTTATGCATAATTTATTATATTAAAA
The DNA here is from genome assembly GCF_964340395.1 of Glandiceps talaboti. Lineage (NCBI taxonomy): Eukaryota > Metazoa > Hemichordata > Enteropneusta > Spengelidae > Glandiceps > Glandiceps talaboti. The sequence continues at coordinate 2,005,234 of NC_135568.1, forward strand.
TGTCATAAAAGTTATACAGCTATTTTAGCTTTACAGACAAAATTATTAAAGGTACACTTGCTGTAACTGAAACATTTTTTTGAAATTGTTTGGTTAGATAAAATGACTTGTAATATTGTACACTGAACAGTATTACATCACATATGGATAGACATATTTGTGTAATTGTACACATAGCATGGTGTGTGATACAATCTGATTAAAATCTGATGTGGTGAAAGCAGCTAGATGTCTTTATTTATCTCTATTTCCATCGTGTTGTGTCGTTTATTTTGTTCCATGTGGGAAGGCAGTGATCAGTCGGAACAAAACAAACGACACAAAATGATGGAAACAGAGGTAAATAAAGACATCACCACAGCATATTTTAATTAGATTGGGTGTGATATATCAAATCAAATTGATTTTAGTGTCTGCACCCAAAAATCAGCACCCCAATGAATCATAATTTCAACTTAATTACTAAACCGTAGATAGACAAAAGACCTACTAATTAACATGTATGTATGTCTACTTTTTGTTATTTTAACAATTTTCAGTGAATATATTGTTGGTTGTCTGATCAAAAAAATAATGTCCAGTTACAGCTAATGCAGCTTTAAAGTACATGTTAATGTAAAAATAGAATTTACGTTAAAACATTCAGTTATAATAAAGGCAGTGATTGCTTTAAGCCAGTAGAATACAATACAATGGAAACTCTTTATAATCAAACTCATTTGGAGAAATGTCAAATAAAACATGGACCTAAACTTGTTAAATTGTGTACTTTGACGGTAGATCTATATGTTACATAGTCATCTGGCAATTCATTTCTGTTTTAGCTGCAAGTACAACCGGTACCAGTGACAGGCATTACAAGCACAACTTGTTACAAACAGAGAAAGTAAACAACTGAATTAGATTAATAACACTTGGCACAACATGTTGGAAGTACAGAGACTTGTATTACATCCCATTGTTTGATAAGAACAGTTTTATGGTCGCTTTACATGTACATGAAATACCAAGGGAACTTGATATGAGCTATTATGTAAAACAAAGCCATAAAACTGTTCTTATCAAACAATGGAGTGTAATACTTTTCTCTGTACTTCCAACATGTTAAGCCAAGGGTTATTAGTCTAAATCATTTAATTTACTTTCCCTTTTTGTAACATGTTCTGTTTGTAACTGCTTGTCTGCCACTGGTTGTAACATTATCTGTTTGTAACTGTTTGCCTGTCACTGGTTGTAACGAGTTCTGTTTGTAACTGCTTGTCTGTCACTGGTTGTAACATTATCTGTTTGTAACTGCTTGCCTGTCACTGGTTGTAACATGTTCTGTTTGTAACTGCTTGTCTGTCACTGGTTGTAACATTATCTGTTTGTAAATGCTTGCCTGTCACTGGTTGTATCTGTACTCTATTGGAAAGATAAGCTTTGAGGATATAACATGTTGTTTGTAATAACAGGGTGTTCACTATAACAAAGTTCATTATAAAGAGGTTTCCACAGTGTATTGTGTAACTGGTGTAAATCTGTACATGCAGGATTCAAATGACAAAATGAATATACAGTGTAATAAAACTCACAAGAAAATAATACTATTGAATAAAATTATTGAAACTTTGCATGCTTTGGAAACTTGACAGATAAAATGGTTCAAATTGTATAAAAATTATACGATAGTGTATAGAACTGCAAAGAACAATGACTAGGTGTGTAAATACATACAAAATGGTCTGTATAGCAATTCAAAATTTAATAAGACAATAATTTCCATCACTCATTTTTTCATATTTCATTTTGACATTTATTACTTATTGAATTAATATTTTGTAAATTTCTTTGACGTTAGGCGTTTTGATGAAATTCTGCTCTGGCTTATTAAAATCAATGCTATTTTAAACATTCACTGTAAAAGTGGCCTGTTTTAAAATCTGAAAATTCCTTTCTTTTCATATTCAAACTTTTGGCTCCTGGTAATTTAGGGAAATAACATTGTTATTCAGCAACTAGTAATACGACATATTCCGGTTACTGAAATTCATTTCTCGGGTGTGCCACTAGAGGGCAGTCACCAGCGTTAGCAAACTGGGGGCTAAAAGTTTTGTCATGGCCACTGGTTGCAAGAAGCAGGGAATGAACTTTGTGTGTGTGTGAAAGTACTTTGTGTTCTTGAAAGAATTTTGCAATTGAGAGTAGGTATGTTTTGACAACTGGTATTTGTTAATAAAATAATATTTATGGGAACAACATAGAGAATGTGTGGTAGCTTAGTGTCTGCTGTCTTTATGCTACAATACATAATCTAGCCCTCACTTCCTGCCAACAAATGAAGAGCACTCCTAGTGGCCAAACCATGAAATCTTTTATCTTTCCTATAACCAGAACATGATGTATTCTTCCTACAAAGCCATTATTTTTTAACTTTCAAAAACTCATTATTTTGTTTTGTATGACAAAATGTCACCTCAACATGTGTTATCATTAAAAAAAGACGCATAAAAAACCTTGTAATACAAAAATAATTTGTGTAGGTAAAATATGTAGTTACTCGTCATGTGTTGCTTTTTGTACCAATTGAGCAGTATCTTCTCCCACATCATCAGCTGGACTGTATGCAGGGGGTCCTCCAGGGGGTAATGAAGATTCCTTCACATCAGGAAGTGATTCTTTAGGAGGTGGAAGCTTTTCTGATGCTGGTTCTGGAATGTCTTTTATGATATCTTCCATTGAGACAGCATTTTCTGGTTCTGTGTGTTCCGTTTTTTCAAATGTTGGATCAGTAGATGACTCACCCACCGTTTGCATTGACATTTCATAGATAGGATTACTGAAGGCTGTAGTATTTACAGGATCTATTCGGAATTCTCCTTGAATAACGGGTTCCTGAAATAACAATCATATGCTTTTTTCTTATGTCTTTTAATCATGGAAAGGAGTACTCTTGTCAAATTCTCAGTACCTGCAATAGCATTTTACCGCACGCTAGAGAGTTAGAATGGAACAAGAAGATCGACTTATTCTCAGTACCTGCAATAGCATTTTACCTCACGCTAGAGAGTTAAAATGGAACAAGAAGATCGACTTATTCTCAGTACCTGCGATAGCATTTTACCTCACGCTAGAGAGTTAAAATGGAACAAGAAGATCGACTTATTCTCAGTACCTGCGATAGCATTTTACCTCACGCTAGAGATCTAGAGTCAAAATGGAACAAGAAAGTCGACCATTCTCATGCATGCCTATAGTAATGCATGTGAAGCATGTGGAGCGGAAGTTATGGTGTCCGCCAAGAAATCGAATGTTCATTATTTTAATGGTGCACCTAGGGAGTAATATTCTATTTCAGGTACTGAGAATCATGGGAAATTGATCAGTACCGAGAGTTCATCATTGCTAGGCTTAGATATATCAGTAGTACTACCACATCAAAGTGACTATATAGAGTTTAAATTAGGCGGCACTGTGGTTTTTACATCTCACACAAGATTGAGTTCATAGGTCATATACAGTCTTAACCCTTTCACCACCAGTACCCCATATATGGGGACGCGCTAAGGCGCCCACCAGTACCCCATATATGGGGACGGCAAAGTTCATTCACCCATGGTTTGCCTATCTCGCCGTTATGCCGTTAAACGGCAGCTATTGCTGCAAAACTTGCTGCCATAACTAGTTCCACACATGCGTATTAGCTATGTTTTGCTTGTCTGCCATTTTGAACACATGGAAGTGAACGGTTTAGAAATAGGACCGAAATGACGAGCGATCGTAATTTTTGTGTGCGTTTTTCGCTGACAAAATCAAATTTCAACATTGCGGAAGTAACCAACGGCTCTTATAACATCTCCTACGATGTCAATTTGTCAACCGTCCAAAGAAATTTCCACTGAATTTTACCAGAAATACATCGTTGAATATATGTAGTTGGTCGTGGGAACGGTACAAGCATCAGAAGTACCGCTAAGTTCGTGTTATCTCCCAACGGGGAATTTACGGGTGTCGTAGTGAAAGTCGGCAAAATGCGTAACTTGTTGACCCGTAGTCTGCGCCCATACTATCGTCTTGGGACCAATTTTTATCGATGTAAAGAATTAATTTGTTCATATTTCTTTGTGGTAATGTTCAATAATGAATAATACTCATACAAGTTCAATTTATACTGGTCAATGGTGGGTAGATTACGCACGATCTGACGATTTTCCGATCGGATTTTTAGCGTGCGTTTTTTTAGGAAAAATTCAAATTTCAACATGGCCGCAGCCAAAATCGTCTCCCCAAACATCGTTTACGATGTAAATAACGGTTCTGTTCGTGAAAAATTCTGTTAAATTTCGACGTGGATGGCATTTTTGACTACAAGTAGGTGGCTGTATGAACTCAGTGTACTCTATGTAACCATCACGTTACAGCGACGTACGTTCAAAATGCTAGCTGCATATTTCCGTTGATCGGTGTGCATGTCGGCAAATACCACCACCTTGCCCATCCGATTTTGGCGCCGATACTACCGACTTATGGACATTTTTTACCGATTTAGAGAATAAATTCAGTGATAATTTTTTGCTGTCTTGTCAAATACTGAATTATATTTACAGAAGCTCACTTTCCAGATTGTCTTGAGGTGATGACTTTAGATATTTTAGTACACTTTCAATGCCAGTGGGGATGGACTGCAGCGTCATAAATGGATTATTGAGCCGTTAATTATTTTAATTCAAATTTAATACGACTGAAAATATCATTTTCTGCCAAATTTTCGCCAATTTTGACCATTGAACCAGTGTACAGAAGTTTTGTAGGAACTTAAATGTTGGCATTTTGAATTTTGTTTGTGACATAAATATTTTGTTTATTTGTGATGTCAATAAATAAACAACCTGTCTTTGTTTTATTAATATTTTATTACTTTAATCCATATTTCTGTTGTGTGTGTGATAGATGACTATGAATTTGCATCTATGATGTAGAAAATTTATTTTCCATTCAAATGATACCTTATTTTTAAAAAATAGGCAACTCTGAGTATTTTTATATCAGTTTGATTACATACCACTCACTCTCACATTATGTTAGTGAGGGGGCCGGTGGAGCACAAACAATCCCATGAGGCCAATGGTGGTGAAAGAGTTAAAATAGACATGAACAACTGTATGACATATTGATAGTGTGTACACACTGTCTGTCATAAATTCCATTTTGTCTTGTTTGCCCTTTGACATTTGCACACGTATCACCTAAACAAGTTGTAGGAAGCATGTACATTTCTTGAATTTACCATGTACATGTTAATATTTGCTAAACATGTGGTGATAAGTATGTACATTTCTAGGATTTACCATGTACATGTTAGAGTTAGCATGTGGAACATTCAGAAATAAGCATGACAACAATACAAATGCTATGAAATGCTTATTTTTACTGAAATAAGCATGTGACATGCTTCTGACATGCTTGTGAACCGCTTAATAAGCAGTTCAGTTTTGTAAGGGACTGTATACAAATGTGTAGAACTTACCCCATTAGCTGTGACATCGCCATCATCACTGAGGTAGGCTGGAGTACCCAGATCAACATTCATACCACTACGGAATGATACACTTTGATCTGTACTGTACTTGCCCCTATAAAGGAATACAAGAGAAAAGTAACCATTTGAATATAAAAATAATATTATTTATTACTTTAAAAAACAAATGCTTTCCATGTAAAAACAAAGTGCTGTACAATACTATATAAATAGAAAATTGCTTTGTTGAACTCTGTGAAGTGTGAATGCTAGTCTGAGTATGGTGTGCGTACTCCAAGTATATGTATGGATGCTAGTCTGAGTATGGTGTACTCCAAGTAACTGTATGGATGCTAGTCTGAGTATGGTGTACTCCAAGTAACTGTATGGATGCTAGTCTGAGTATGGTGTGCGTACTCCAAATATACATGTATGAATGCTTGTGGTGTATTTTCATGCATTGAGTCTGTGTTCACACAATGATGTTTTCAATAAAAAAAACCAAGCTAATGTTGTTTTCATTTTAATGGTCTTTCATGTCTTTACATGATAGGCCGTCAAGTGTTTTTGACCATGTAAAGATGGAACAATTCTAAAAAATGATGCTGGTGTATATGCATATAAACACAACAGCAAGGTTCAAATGAATGCGTAAGTACATTATTTATGGGGGTCATTCCTGGAGTCATTTTGTGTATTTTGAAATGATTTAAAGTGTTGCAGTTTTGATCGTTTACACGATTCCATTTTTGAATCTTTCCATTTTTGCCAGTTTACATCAGCTCAGCTTTTGAAAGAAAATGGATTGTTTTCAAAACGATTTACTTACGGCAGCGTTTTGAAACTTGTTGTGTTTTCATGTGTTTTTGTCATCACTATGTAGACAGTAGGTGCAAACACAACAAAACAGTTGCATTTTCATTTGAAATGGCATTGTGTAAATGGGCCCTTAGATACTATGTTTTGGATAACAATAGAGAATATTCGATTTGATGATTTTGTATACCCTAGTCTGATCATTTTTGAATAAATTTATTACCTATGTTTTCGTCTGTACTGGATGAATATAACAATTACAACTATCAACAGAATCACCAAGACAACCATGAAGACAGCTATAATGATAGTGACAACTGTGGAAGAGATAAGATTTCATTAAAATTGTGTCTGTACCTGTTAGTGTTTGCAAAGTCAATTTTCTGGTTCCAAGATGCATTGGGCGAGGACTGCTTTTATGTTGTTAGATTTAGTCTTGTTTTGTCTTTATTACGTTTCAAATAACAATTTCATCAGGAAATGATGGAAAGACATGATGACCTCTTTAATTATGGGTGATTTTATAGAACAAAGACTAAATGCCATCAATGACAGACAGTGATTGTACAGGTGAACCCAGGGTATAATCAGGTGGCAACCATCCCCTGAGTAGCACATGCAAACCTCTCAGCGCATACACAATACATGGCATTGTATTGAGAGACACGCAATGCATCTTGGAACTGGCAACAGGTCTATTGTAACTGCTCTCTTCAACATTGTTGCAATAATTTTGAGTTCAACCCTGTTCCCATAGCAACAATTACTGTACACCTGGAAATTTTTGCTACAGACTTGTTTCTGCTTATTTCATTGGACTACAAAAACACAAATTAAGAAGTGACTAAACTGCCTTCTTGTTCGTGAACACAATCAATGTACCAGTCTTGTGATTAGTAAAACTTAGTCTTTGAGAACTAGCTGAAGACTGTAAAATAGGGAACTTGCAATCCAAACTGAGCATGCCCAGATGCAAAGGACTATGGGATTATCTGTGGTTATTGCAATACTTAATCAGGAGTTACCGATAAAATGAACCTCCCACAATGGTCAGGGTAACTTTGAATTGATTATTTGTGGTTAAAAACAATAACATTATTGTTTATAATACTTTTTGATTAGTATTTATTATCACATTTCCCATGATGCAATATTCAACATGGCGGGTTTGCAATATTTTCTAGTCACACAAATATCTCGGTTTGCAGTATCTATTTACCCTTGAATAGAATAGAGAGTAACAACATTAGTTTGATTTGCATATTTCTATATACCATATAGATTCATTTTAATGATAATTTCATTGGGTTAGCGGGCCAGCAGAAGCTAATATTCACAACCAACACAAAAATTGACTACGCTATAGATCAAAAGCGCCCTCTAGTGGCAATTGTTCATATACAATATGGCCTCATCTTCCTGTTTTTTTTAAATGTGTGCATATTATGTAAAATACTAATCAATGAAAAAATCTGCAAACATAAGGATACATTTTTCATTTTGAATTCATCAGCAATCAAGCCTTCTTACTGGTTAGGTTTGTATGATGTTCAGAAATTAATTTTTACAGTACTAATCATTGCAAGCATAATCCCATGGTTATAGAAATATTTATGGGCGAGAAACAATAATTTTTATAAATCATCGTTATTCATCCAAATGATGATGATGTTGGAAAGGATACTGTATCTTGGTTTTCTAAAAAAAATTAAAACAACTAACAAAAAGGAAGAGCAAACACAATATGAGACTAGTGCAATGCAGGATTATTGAAGTCAACAATTATTATTTTTCTTACGTTTTCTGTTATTCTCAGCACTATATGCCTGCAGAGCACAAGTATCACCTTTCCAGCCATCTAGACATCTAGGGAAGAAAACACAGAAGGGTGATCAACATAAGTTTATCAGAGACCTTCTCTGATTGGCTAGTTCTGATAATTTTAGAGAAATCCTCTTTGATTGGTTATTTCTGAGAACAGCAACCTCAGCAGTCAAATTGCAGTGGATTCATTGGCCAACTTCCAATGAAAACTGAGAATGCTCTCTGTACTCTCAAATAACTATTATGGGATAACTTGTAATAGGATAATACCTGTCATTCACACTCTGGTGACATCACTTTATACAACCCATAACACCAAAGTAAAGCATTTTCTGTATGTACCACAATCATTTATAGCATTCATATCAAGTACAACCCATAACACCAAAGTAAAGCATTTCTGTATGTACCACAATCATTTATAGCATCCATATCAAGTACAACCCATAACACCAAAGTAAAGCATTTCTGTATGTACCACAATCATTTATAGCATTCATATCAAGTACAACCCATAACACCAAAGTAAAGTGTTTTCTCTATGTACCACAAAGGTTTATAGCATCCATATCAAGTGTATAGGTATACTGTTTCATTTGCTAATTGACCACATTAGAAAGGCCACATGCTAGGCTTGTAAATAAACCAATTGAAACAGTATACTTTTACACTTGGTATGAATGCTATAAATGAGTGTAGCACATAGAGAAAGTGCTTCACTTCAGTGTTACTCATTGTAATATGAATGCTATAAATGAGTGCAGCACACAGAGAAAGTGCTTTACTTCAGTGATAACTTACTTGCATACAACAGTTGAATTGAGAGACCTCTGACAGATTCCACCATTCTGACATGGACATTGCTGCGGTGCTTCTTTTTCTTCTTCTTTAGCTGTGAACAATCACAACAAATCATTTTTAATATTAAACATAATATCTTTGGAAGCTGACAACATATAATTAAAGCAGCTATAATTTGAGTTCAATATAAAAATCAAGTTTTCATTTATTCAATGTTTTAGACACAGAGAACCTTTGTCAGGAATACATGTAGATAGATGGTAGTAGTTCAGTACTGTTGCCATGACTACATTGTAATCACACTGCAAACCAAAATCTAGCTTTCTACTGACTGTATATCAAAATACATTTCTTCAAATTCTGCCCCCCCCCCTCCATATCAGTGTCCAGTCTGTGTAGTTAGACTGAATGCTATTTTTTAATACTTAGCAAACTTATAAGGCCTACAAAAAAACCCTGTGTCATACCGATTACACTCAATTTTAGAATAGGTGGGGTAGTTTCTAAAGTTTTTCTTTTTCATGTGTGAATGTCTAGTTCAGGTAGTTATGTTTTCCGTTGTTTTCCATATAGTCTCTGTGTTATTGGTTTCTTCTCATCAGATGTACAACCATTACAGATTGGAAGAACAGCTTTATTTTATCTTTTTAAGTTGATGTCAGTTTCCACATCCATTATTTCTTGTGAGACTTTACAATTTTCGCAATTTTATTTTATTTTTCTTGAATACGTAAAGAAAAGTTTAGGGTCGGCGTGAAAAACTAGGTAGGGTTTTTTTCAGGCCTAATTTGAATGAAAGACAACTTACGTGCATTGCATATTTGTGGTTGAGCTGCATCTTTAAAGTCATCACCATTAGGACATGCACACTGGTAACTATTTGGGATTGGTAGACACAGGTGACTACACTTGGTGTTTTTACAATGGGATCTCTCTGTAATCAAATTAGGTTTGAGATGAAATCAATTATCATTTATGACAGCTTGTTTGTCAGTTCTTGTGATGACTTTTAAGTTGTAAAATATATGTGCGTGTGTGTGTGTGGATGTGTGTGTGTGGATGTGTGTGTTTGTTGTCTGTCTGTCTGTCTGTCTGTCTGTCTGTCTGTGTCTGTCTGTCTATCTGTCTGTCTGCATGTATATATGTAACCAATGATTGACTGTGAAAGGTACTAACAGTGATAGGTGTCTCTGATTGGAGGAACTGCTACTTACCATCTGGATATCTTAACCAATGATTGACTTTGAGAGACACTGGCAGTGTCAGATCTCTGATAAGAGTGGTTGGTATACCCCTGCCTAACTTATCAGTTTTTAAGATACTTGTATCATTGGTCCAGTACAGTGAACCCTCAAAGACTTCTAGATTGAATGGATGATACAATAAACCTGCAAAAATTGAATGAAAAAATAGGTAAAGATTGTATGTATCCGACCATTTCATAGAGTGAAATTAAAACATGAAATTCATACATGGATATAAGAGTAACAATAATATTGGCTGGTACTTAAAAACCCAAATGTTTGAATAGGGAACTTGCAAACCTGCCATGTTGAATGTTGCATCATGGGAAATGTGATGATAAATATGATATGTGCATATACTTACTAGAAGATATCAACACCTTTCTATTAGTGCCGTCAAAATTCATTGTCCATATAATGTTCTCTTTCCTATCACACCAGTAGATACGATCTCCGTTTGCAAAGTCAATTGTTATTCCCGTTGGTTCAACAATTCTATCTGATACAAGGGTGGTTCTCTCAGCTCCATTCATCCAAGCTGAATCTATCCTTGGATTGGTTCCACTGTCAACCCAGTACATCAATCTGTTGGAATGTCAATCAATTTTATAATATAGCATGCACAAGCCATTGGGTGAACAACAAAATATGGAATTCATACTGCCGTTGTTCTTCATCACGACAAAATGTGTCTATGTCACGACAATGTGTGTCTATGTCACAACAATGTGTGTCTATGTCATGACAATGTGTGTCTATGTCATGACAATGTGTGTCTATGTCATGACAATGTGTGTCTATGTCATGACAATGTGTGTCTATGTCATGACAATGTGTGTCTATGTCATGACAATGTGTGTCTATGTCATGACAATGTGTGTCTATGTCATGACAATGTGTGTCTATGTCATGACAACGTGTGTCTATGTCACAACAATGTGTGTCTATGTCATGACAATGTGTGTCTATGTCATGACAATGTGTGTCTATGTCATGACAATGTGTGTCTATGTCATGACAATGTGTGTCTATGTCATGACAATGTGTGTCTATGTCATGACAATGTGTGTCTATGTCACAACAATGTGTGTCTATGTCATGACAATGTGTGTCTATGTCATGACAATGTGTGTCTATGTCAAGACAATGTGTGTCTATGTCATGACAATGTGTGTCTATGTCATGACAATGTGTGTCTATGTCATGACAATGTGTGTCTATGTCATGACAATGTGTGTCTATGTCATGACAACGTGTGTCTATGTCATGACAATGTGTGTCTATGTCACAACAATGTGTGTCTATGTCACAACAATGTGTGTCTATGTCACAACAATGTGTGTCTATGTCATGACAAGGCGTGTCTATGTCTTGACAATGTGTGTCTATGTCATGACAATGTGTGTCTATGTCATAACAACGCGTGTCTATGTCATGACAATGTGTGTCTATGTCACAACAATGTGTGTCTATGTCATGACAATGTGTGTCTATGTCAAGACAATGTGTGTCTATGTCATGACAATGTGTGTCTATGTCATGACAATGTGTGTCTATGTCACAACAATGTGTGTCTATGTCATGACAATGTGTGTCTATGTCATGACAATGTGTGTCTATGTCATGACAATGTGTGTCTATGTCATGACAATGTGTGTCTATGTCACAACAATGTGTGTCTATGTCACAACAATGTGTGTCTATGTCATGACAACGTGTGTCTATGTCATGACAACGCGTGTCGATCTATGTCATGACAATGTGTGTCTATGTCACGACAACGCGTGTCTATGTCAACACCTCCAGTAAATTTGGATCATTCTGTCAGATCTAGTTAGACACTGATAAAGGACAAGTGATTTGTTTGAAACATGTCTGTTTCCCAATCAGAAGTGTGAGAAGATAACTTGTGTAGGAATTTTAGTGCTTCAATGATGAACAAGTCATACATCATGGTCTGGTATAGTGTTTACAGCTGCAGTTTATTGAGAAATTGAAATGGCTCTGTTTTGTTTACATATAGTGTTATAAACCACTTGATTTCAATATGAAAGATCTTGAATTCATTTCAGCAATAAATGAAAATTTTTGCCCAGATATGTTTCATAGCGTTACTATCTTATAAATCACCTACCCTCGTCTTGGGTTCAGCACAATAGCTTCTGGCTTTCCTAAATTAGTCAACAGTGTTTTCCTGTATCTACCGTCCAATTGAGACACTTCTATCCTGGGTTGTACAACTTCATCTCCAGCATCAGTCCAATAAAGTAATCTGTTACAGAAACAATTAGTATCAAAATAAACAAGCCATATGGTGATTGGTTGATCTTAATGGGAAATTTGAATAACTCAGTTCAAATGCTCTGTGAAGAAAATGTTTACTAACAGCTTTCTTACCTGTTTACCCAGTCAATGGCTATACCCTAAGCTCATATATTTACTAACAGCTTTCTTACCTGTTTACCCAGTCAATGGCTATACCCTCGGGTCGTATTATATCATTCAGTTCCAAATCTTGTGAGAAGCTAAACTGATCAACTGCGAAGGGTAAGAAAGCCCTTTTGATTGTTCTCTGTGATGTGTCTGTCCAGTACAGGATTGCTGCAATGACAAATATTCAGTTTTTATTCAACTCATAACATTGTATTCCAATGGTTTTGGAAAATATACACAATCCTTACTCTTCTTTCTACCGGGGAGGGGGGGGGGTGTATTTAGATTTATACTACAAGTTGGAAAACACAGAAATAACCTGGCATGCAAATTGATTCGTGTGTGTTCAACATTCATTTATAACAGTAATGGTGGACTTAGACCAGCGTGGTTTAGTTTAGAGACCACGTTGGCATCCAGACTATTCCACTATGGGCAACACTCATTTACAACATCAATATCAAGAAATAAAATACTGATGATTTCATCTTAGCTTGCAAATGCTATTAAACGATGTATCGAGATCAGTGAGCCTGATGACAAGATTTCATGTTGAGATAGACACCATAAAGATTACACAAACATCACTTACAGTGTGTCTGCTCTCTATTTTTTTGTATTTCTATTTTTGTTTTGTTATGTGCATGTGTAGCGTATGGAATGGAAATCTATGTGTCGACAATATATCAAATGTTGGTTATATTCATAACATGCCTAGGCAGTACAATTCTATTTCAGGTACCGAGAATTGCGATCCTCATTATGCAAACATTAAAAATGACATACTATTATTGTTGTCATCTCTGAAGTAGTCTAATGCCCAGGTTCTTCTTTCTCCATACAGTACACTGCCATAGGTTCTGTTATTAGGGAAGAACCTCCTCAATTCTGGACCATTCGTGTACACAAACTCCATTAAGTTTCCTTTAAAAACAAAACAAGCTAGAATTAGACTCTTAAATTGTCATGACGGTTTTCCCCTATTAGCTGTTCACTTGCTACAAACCCGACTTGGTGAGCCAGCAAGTCAGGTATAATAACCATTATTTGCATCTCTAAAGCTGTTTGCAATGTCACTGATAATAGGTCATTAAAACTGATAACAACTGATATAACATTGAGCTTAGCTTTGCCTGATATGATTTACTCCTTGAAAATAATCTTGCGATGTGAACTATACTTTTAGAGAGAGAAAAATAGTTGCAAAATAAAATACACCACTTGTTCTTTGTTAAAATAAAGATGGTGGGATTTGTTGTAAAATGAAAATTAACTCAAACTTTTGGGAATTTGTTTCAGTGTTGAAATGTCTGAAAGTAGTACCAGTGAGCAAGAGAAACATTGACAAATGTTGACTTGGTGTTAAATATGTCTGTGCTATAACCATGTAACTTACTGGAGAGCTTCTAGTAAGTTGCAATGGGATTTATTCCTATCTGATATGTCTCTGCTACACCACAGAAGTATAGCAGGCATGTAACATTCCTGTAACAGCACTGTTACAGGAATGTTACTTCTACAGCTGAATGTAATGTTAATTCTACAGCTGAGTTACCGAAGCCATGTAACTGGCCTGTTCCTACGTACACCACTGTTACAACAATACAGCACTGTAACAGCCCTGCTGAACACTAATGTTACAACATAGTAACCACAGCCATGCATGTGACTGGTCTGGTCAAGTTACAGAAATGTTACAAAGCTGTAACAAGCATGTAATGTTAATGTTACCTGTGTATAACAGTAACGTACCTAGCCTGCTACAGAAATGTTACAGCACTGTAACAGTAATGTAACTAGTGTGTAACAGTCATGTACCTAGCCTGCTACAGAAATGTAACAGCACTGTAACAGTAATGTAACTAGTGTGTAACAGTCATGTACCTAGCCTGCTACAGAAATGTAACAGCACTGTAACAGTAATGTAACTAGTGTGTAACAGTCATGTACCTAGCCTGCTACAGAAATGTAACAGCACTGTAACAGTAATGTAACTAGTGTGTAACAGTCATGTACCTAGCCTGCTACAGAAATGTAACAGCACTGTAACAGTAATGTAACTAGTGTGTAACAGTCATGTACCTAGCCTGCTACAGATGGGTAACAGCACTGTAACAGTAATGTAACTAGTGTGTAACAGTCATGTACCTAGCCTGCTACAGAAATGTAACAGCACTGTAACAGTAATGTAACTAGTGTGTAACAGTCATGTACCTAGCCTGCTACAGAAGGGTAACAGCACTGGACATTAATGTAACTAGTTTGTAACAGTCATGCATGTACCTAGCCTGCTACAGAAATGTTACAGCACTGTAACAGTAATGTAACTAGTGTGTAACAGTAACATACAGAGCCTGCTACAGAAGGGTAACAGCACTGTAACATTAATGTAACTAGTGTGTAACCATGTAACTTACCGGAAGCTCTGCAATGAGATCCATTCCTGTATTCATCTATATAGTCTGGTGCACAGTGACAGGAATAGGTTCCCTTCTGATTGTAACAAATCTGCATACAGGTTGGATCCAAACACTCATTGATATCTGTAACCAAGGTGATGTCATTATTGCCATGGAGATGAACATCAATGGTGTCAAGTACACAGTACATACACAGGATACAATGAATTACTAACAAAGCATATTGGTATGCAAATTAAGTTAATTAATATGCAAAGACACCAATTTGTCCATACCTCAAAGGAACATCAAAATTTCTTACATAATAATGACTTAAATAATACAGTGCACAAACAAGTGCAAGTACCAACATTGGTGTACTCGCACATAAACACACATATGCACATCTACAACCACATTAGGCAAAAAGAGTTGTTTCTGGTCAGCGCGTTCATCACTTAAAATACTTCCTATATCGGTCTTTCTTTTCATGTTTGTCAATCCTATGCAGTCTGCAGATCCATGGAAAAACACAAAAATAACCCTCCCTACTTCAGTGACGACAACTGCAGAGCCAATCATAAACAAGCAAATGACATCTGCCCCACATACACACTTGCTCTAAAGTACTAAATAAAAAGAACAGTAACTGGCATGAATAGTAGATTGGGTGACAGGTTTGTTGAGAATTTTAAAAAAAAGAAAAAAAAGGTGCGTCATCGAACCATTTTAGACAAACTGTTCTGACCAGAAACAATTCTTTTTTTTTTCTTGGCCCTAACTTGTACACATATATAGAATCAATATTTTTTAGGCATATATGAAAGGATACTCAATGTACACAGACCATTAACACTGAAGCTTACCTTCACATAACTTTTTAGTATCAAGACTGACTCTATAGCCATCACCACAACTACATAGATATCCATCGGCCAGGTCTGTACAGTTGCGTTCACAGCCTCCATTATTTACTGCACATTCATTTACAGTCTCTGTTGATTTATCTTTAAATACACAACATGATACATAATTAATATCTGAACTTGTGAGTTTTATAGAGCAAGGACTACATGCCATCAATGACAGTTTTCTTCTCATAAATCCATGGTACAGTCACATGACAACCTCAGATCTGTCTGATTATGTACACCCCACTGTGAGTTTCTCTTCCTTGTCTGGGATCAAACTCAGTTCTGACTTGGTGGGTTTGAACCCAGACAAGAAAGAAACAATTGTCCCATTCGGACAATGGGAAAAGGTCTGTTGCTGATCTGTTTTTCTTTGTCTGTGTGTAGAGGCAAGAGACGTACAAGGTAACCGCATCAAGTATGCATGCACAGTGTATCTTTGAACTGTACATAGTAACATGTCTATGCATGTAAACGACACAACTCTGTTATTGTGTTCAGAGAGAATATTATCATATTCATACAGAATGTTTTCAAAGAAGTGCACAAAGTTTGGAAAATAATTGTTGTCTAATAAAACCAAGTAGAATTAACTTACGACATCCCATTTCATCAGTGGCATCACCACAGTCATCAAAAGTATCACAGACAACATTAATAACTACACATTTTTTGTTACCACATTTAAACTCATCAGATGAACATTCACGGGTTTGGTCTATACCTAGAGTACCATGACATAAAATATAATATTTAATTAATCAACTAATTAATTAATCAAGCAATCAATCTCACAATTAACCAAACAAACTAATCAAATTAACTCAAACTAAATCAAACTAACCAAATTAATCAACCAACCAACCAACCAACCAACCAACCAACCAACCAACCAAACAAACAAGTCAATCAATCAATCAATCAATCAATCAATCAATCAATCAGTAAATCAATCAATCAATCAATCAATCAATCAATCAATCAATCAATCAATCAATCAATCAATCGACCAACTGACTCATCAAAACAGTTTCAGACTCCCAAAACCAATGTCCTTTTCAATGACACTGTTTGTCAATATTGGAGTAGGGTCAACTTTGGACAAGATAAAACAGTTGTCTTACAGATCTACATAAAAAGTTGGTAAAAAACACATGAAGAGTCCTATTTATTCTTTATTACATCACTGATAAGATAACACTAACACATAAACCTTGGGATTAAGTCATGGACCTTTTATGTAGGCGTGTTTTTAACTTGGTTGTTTGATCGATGAAAATTCATTATTAAAATTTGACTTACATAAATGATGTGTATTTTCATCACTTGCATCCCCACAGTTATCAACACCATCACAAAGCCGCCATCTTGGAATACATTTATTGTTGTCACAACGGAATCTGGAATCTTGGGGACAATCGATGGAGTCTGTGGAGTCAACAATTACAACAAACATACATGAATCAAATGAAAGCCTTTCTTTGATGAGTCTAACAGTGATGAGTCACTTTTTTCATGCTGTGGTTCTCAGACCAGAACTTGGTGGATTGATTCTCACTCTCTCCTCCAGCAATGGCCACTGAATCTCATGAACTTGACCTTTTGTGGTCATGATGGGTGAATGGTTAGCGTGACTGGCTTGGAATCTACAGGTTGCAGGTTCGAGCCCTGTCGCTGCTTGCTGTTTGTTTCTGAGTGGCTAAAGTCCTTGGGCAAGATTTGAACCACGACTGTGCTTCAGTCAACCCAGCTGTATAATTGGGGACCTGGTAGGATGTAGGTTGCAATGTGAAGGCTTTAATCCTATGCGCTTAAATGGCTGCAATGGATTGTATGCTCCCCGGGGAGTTGAGGAAGACTAAAGGGCTGTTGTGCCGTTCTGATCCGAGCCAGGGGTAATAAATTGTAAAGCGCTTTGAGCACTGTGTGGGAAAGCGCTATATAAGAACCGAACATTATTATTATTATTTTGTCATTTTTTCAAAATGTGTTCAAAGTATCAGCTATACAGATAAATTTTTGATGAAATCTGTGTTGTGTATTTAAACTTACCACAGACTGATAATCTTTCATCTGAGTTATCACCACAATCATTATCACCATCACATTTCCATGGCAACGGGATGCAGACAGTGTTGGCACATTGAAAATGATTAGCTGAGCAGTAAACGCCGCCTGGATATCTGGTAGCTGTATCAAGAATAAATAGAAACTTATCATCTCTTGCAGTAAGTTCCCGTCGCAGTTGGTGAACATTTCAATGATTTAAAATAGTTTAAAGGTGAACTAGCTAAAACGAGAAAGTTGTTTGAAGTTGTATTTGTTAGATATAATCAGAATTACTAGTGATATCGTACACACTGAACAGTATTAAAAATCACTTTTGTGTAAATGTATCTGTGTAGCTGTACACATATTATAGTAAAATAAATCAAATCAACCTGATTTTAGGGTCCACACCATAAAATAAGCGCCCCCAACGTGATCACAGTTTCAACCTGTTACTTTACAATTTGTGGATAAAATATACCTCTGATTAACATGGACAATGTCTAATTATACAAAAAAATGGAGGGTTTTTTGTTTTGTTTTTTACAATTTTCATTGAATGTAATGTTTTTTGTCTAATTGGAAAAGTCATGCACCAGTTACAACTACATGTAGTGAAGATTTAAACATATATAGAGCAACGGAAACAAGCCTTTTGGTCTCTACTAGCTATATTCTTCAAGCCATTCCTGTCACCACAATTGCTTGATTTGTTGAAAACTACTACATTTTTTAGGCAAAATTATAGCACGTACATGCATGTATCCTTTTGTCCATGCTTTGTCTAAAACTACAAACATGATGCTATCCCAAAATGCACCAGGATAAGCTGTCTTACAACAAAGAGAGATACGGGGTATTGATACTGCTAGCATAATTATGGTATTCTACTACCATATTTTTCTTCAGTCAGCCAGGAAATACTCATGACCTAAGGGGTTTGTCACTACAAGTTGCTAGATGAGTAGTGACAAAGACCCCTTAGGTCACCCATATTTTCCTTGGCTGAATAAAGAAAAATATTGGGGGAATAACTCTAAGTATACTTACGACATCCTATTTCATCCGATGCGTCTTCCCTACAATCCTTATCACCATCACATTTGTAGGATTCTGGAATACAGTGTCCGGTGCCACAAGTGAAGCTGCCTGGCCGACAAGTCTTTGACTCTATAGTCAATCATTCAATGAACACAAAATCATGCATTACTGAACTTAACAAAATATGGATAGCTTTCTTTTTAATAACAGTGAAAAATAAATACTGGAATGGTTTTTCATTTTTAGATAACACCAAATCTGATCTGATCTGAGGTGCACTGTATAGAGTGAGTACTAGAAATGATATGTTTCTATCTAGTGATACCTTTGAGGTAATGATAATAATTATTCTATGGCCCGATGTGGGTTTTGTGTACCAAGGTTGTACAGCAGAAGGGCGCAACTTTAGGAGGCCCTGTCAGCCAAACTACTGAGGACCACAAAACCAATATCCAGACCATAAAGGTGTTATCATATACCCTATGTAGTGGCATGAAAATATCATTTCAATCACATAACCACATAAATTGATTGTGAAACATTATTTTGTGCTCAAAAATGTAAAGATATTGAGAAAAAAATTAAAACAAATCACTGAACAAAATGATATCGACGAGTGCGGCAATTACCATATTTGGGGCAAAGTGTGCAAGGGTGTGATACAGAGAATTATAGCACGGGTTGCACACACTCTGTATTCAATTACAGAGAAAGGGAGTCTGGGTATATGATAATACATTGTAATTTAGAGAATAGATTTTGAAAACAAGGTGATAAACTTACGACAATCAAGTTCATCTGACCCATCACCACAGTCATCGTCATGGTCACAGATCCATCGATGAGGAATACATACATCATTTTCACAGGTGAATTCACTTTCACTGCAAGGACGGGGTTCTGGATACATAGAACAAATAACAAGGAAGTTATAAATACTAGATTTACTATCTTTGTAATTACAATTTCTATTCAGAGTCAAAACATTTCTTGGGAGTGAATCCCAAATCTTGGCTGATATCTTGTTGTAGTACACCACCCCTAACGATGCTGATGAGACGTCAGCGTAAATTTGGGATTTGCTTACAAGAAATTTGTTGAGGGGATATTTTGCAGTGTCGTGACAAGAAATTTGTTGAGGGGCTATTTTGCAGTGTTGCAGAAGAAATACCGACAAAAAGTATACTTGTATTGTCGTACACTACAGCCTTTTTTTTATGGCACCATCCAAGAGAGATATTTCGTAATGTCGCTGATGAAATATCACCACAGGTTTGTGAGAATGTATACTTGAAACTGATCTAAATGTTTTGATGTGATTGGTCATCGCCATTCAAAACAGCTGATTGGCTACTTGAATACAATCATATTTACATAATGTAAACTTTATTGACCAATCACGTGATCACTTTAAGTTAATATGACTCCCACCAAATGGGTATTGATTGGCTTTTAAAGACGGCTAAACTAAAAGATGTCAGATTTTCTTACTAATTAGGATGACGATTACATTACCAAGTACTTATCACAGCCTACTTCATCAGTAGCATTGATTGGGCTATAAGAAAGCTAAATTAAAAGATGTTAGATTTGTTTACCAATCAGAATTAGGGTTACATTACCAAGTACTTGTCACAGCCTACTTCATCAGTAGCATTGATTGGGCAATAAGAAAGCTAAACTAAAAGATGTTAGATTTGTTGACCAATCAGAATGACGGTTACATTACCAAGTATACTTATCACAGCCTACTTCATCAGTAGCATTGATTGGCTATAAGAAAGATAAACTAAAAGATGTTAGATTTGTTGACCAATCAGAATGACGGTTACATTACCAAGTACTTGTCACAGCCTACTTCATCAGTAGCATTGATTGGCTATAAGAAAGATAAACTAAAAGATGTCAGATTTGTTCAACCAATCATAATGAGGAGTACTTACCACAGCCTACTTCATCAGTAGCATCTCCACAGTCATTGTCACCATCACAGTGCCATCTATATGGAATACAGTGGTGATTGCCACATCTAAACTCACCATCATTACAAGCATGTGATTCTAAAAAACACAAACAAACAAACAAACAAAAATTGTAATTTTGATAATTGCATAGAAGTTCAATGACTGCCATTATGTTGCTTAGTTTTGCTTTCACAAATTATCAATTGTGTGTAGTGTCTCAATGTCTGTTGTTTGTGCTTATAAATAGAAACTATGCAAAATGAATAACAAACAAACAAACAAACAAACAAACAAACAAACAAACAAACAAACAAACAAAATTGTTATTTTGGTCATTACACAGAGGTCAACTCTGTATATCATTGCGTCAGTGCAGTAAGGTTGTATCAGTATGCAATTGTATAACAGATACAACTTTACTGCACTGGCATGATGATTTATCAATAAAAAAATTAAAAAGTGAATAACAAACCAAAAAGTTGTTACTTTGGTCATTCTACAGAGATTAACTTTGTATTTCAAATATGTAGAGTTAGAAACAAGAAAGTTTTTGTTTCTAAATTTACATGTTCAAATGGTTGTGTTAGCTGATGTTGCAGTGTTTGTTGTCAGTATTGTATGTAGTTACTGTCCTTGATAATGTATACTTAATGAAATCCCAGTTGGATGTTTACAACCATTTTTAGACTTATTAATTGCAGGAATATTTACTAACCACATTCTGTAGGATCTTCATCACTGTTGTCATGACAATCATCTTTACCATCACATACAGACCATTCTGGTACACATCGATAGCTTTCATGGCAACTAAACCATGTGGCAGGACAAGGTCTGGTTACTGTGTTAAGAAATTTTATTATTAAATTTATTAAATTCTATTCTCATAAAAAAAATGTATGCAGGGAGAATGTTGCCATGGCAACCGAACCATGTGGCAGGACAAGGTCTGGTCACTGTTGTAAGAAATTTCATTTAATTCATCAAATTCCATTCTCAAAAAAAATGTGTACACCAGGGAGAGAATGTATGTAAACACCCATGAAGAATGTTTTTTGATAAAGGAAAAAGGTCCAATTTACAATTGGTGTGTAGATTGATGAACTGAAAATATGTCTAATAATTCAATATACCCAAAGTCTGTTCCACAACGGTCTATTTCAAGTATAGCTGTGATCCATTCAAGTTCATCCATACCACATGTATAAGTAAAATTCTTATCGTTAGTTTATAAATGATCAATGCAAAATATACATATCTTACAATACAGAATGATCTAAAATACTTCATTTGACTCAAAGAGGACTTTACAAGACTCTGTAAAATAGCCCCCTCAATGGCATGAAAGCGCATACTCTAGATTCAATTTCCTTGTACGGTCTCATGGTGGCGCTATCCATCATTTCTTGACTACATTATGGGGCGTGAGAACACAAATGTATGGGAGCAAGACCATTTTTGTCCACAAACTTGGTAGCTCAAAACACCCTTTTTTTCAAATAGTTTTTAATTGTTCAACCATTTCATTAATTTCTTTACATTTTGTTGTAAAAAATATATCCCAAAATGTCTGGCTCAACAAATATCTTACTATAAACACTACTACATTTATTATCTTACTAGCAATGCTACATTTTATCATGTATGTATGATGAGGCAAAAATTAAAAAACAAATGTTTGTCAAATACAATATGCAGACTGTGCTGTTATAGGCTAAACTGACATCATTTCTCTCTGGAATGTGATTTGAAAAAATAACCAATAATTTTAACTTTTTTTAATGTAAAAAATGTTTAGGGTTTGCGGCTTAAACTAGGGTCGATCGGTTATCAGAAACACACTATTTATTTTATTCGGCCTGACTTTAATTAGAAATAAATAGAGATGGAGATAAATAGAAAATCAAAATTTACTTACTACAATCTTGTCGTTTCTCATCAGAATTATCACCACAGTCATTATCAACATCACAATGCCAAGCTTTAGGTATACAAAAACCATTGTCACATCTAAACATGTCTGGACCACATGTATGGGAACCTACAAATTATAAAGATTTACAGAGAAAATCAATTTGATTTTGAAAATAAACACAACATGGATGACTTAATTACACTGGAACTGAGACCTATCAATTCCTAAATTGTAACATTTTAATTTTTTCTGATACTTTAACATTGCTGTGTGTAGTGACATAGATACATAGATACATACACATACATACATACATACATACATACATACACACACACACATACATACATACATACATACACACATACATCGTACATATATGCATACATACATACATACATACATACATCATACATACATACATACATACATACATCCATCCATCCATCCATCCATACATACATACATACATACATACATACACACACACATACACATACATCATACATACATACATACATACATACATCCATCCATACATACATACATCCATACATACATACATCCATACATACACATACACATACATCATACGTACACACATACATGCATACATGTACATACATACACACACACACACACACACACACACACACACACACACATACATCACATAGCTTAACATATACAATGACAGTCTTCTGTGTATTACTTACTACAGAGTGTATCATCTTCATCTGAGTTGTCACCACAGTTATCTTGTCCATTGCAAATCAAAGTTTCTCGGATACAGTTATGGTTGGCACAACGAAACTGGTTTCTTGTACAATGCTTCAATTCTAGAAAAAAAAATTAACAAACAAACACAATGGCTAACCTCTCAGGCTAAAATAAATACTGAGCGAGAGGAAAAGTCACTTAATTTTCAGTACCTGTAACTGTAGCCTTGTAGTAAGATCTCTGTCTGTGCTTTATGAATAAAGCAGACAGATGATGAGGGTACTCCTGTCTGGGTACACATGCTAGCACCCTCAATACTGAAATTGACTCTATGCAACTTTTGGTTGACTGTGTTTAAAATAAGCAGAAAACAGAGATACAAGTATAATGTCTAATCATTGATATTTTGACAGCCTGATGTTTCTCTGAAATTACAAGGTCTTTATGATTCTCTGAAGTAGCACATAATGTAGGTGATATAAAATCTTGAAATGACTCTCCAGAACCCATAGTTTATGAAAATGTCTCTAGTTCCCATCGTCGCAAACCACGGCCTCTTTTACGGCACTGTCCAAAACGCACCATTATTTCACAGTGTCGCAGAAGAAATAACAGCTCTGGTTTGCGAGAATGCTAGTTCCTGGAGTGTGCAATAAAAAAGACATACCACAGTTGACTTCATCTGACATATCTCCACAGTCATTGTCACCGTCACATATCCAGTCTGCTCTGGTACAGTTCAGATTGTCACATTGAAACCATCCTGGGTTACAAATTCTCAATGCTAAAACATTCAAAAAATAGAAACAACACTTGTATACAAAATCTGACCAAATGAAAAATATTGAGTAGTCTGTATATCGGCACCAATCCCTTGGGAGATTTTATTTTTGTCTTTGTCTCATAACTTTCAAATGTTTTGAATTTGTTATTCATTTCAAATTTTGTGAATGAAAACGTGGCCAACTTTTATTTTTATTTTTACCAGTTACTAGTAGTCTCCCAAAGATTTTAGTGTTCACCCGACTATTCACCATCACTCCCTCAGGTCGCTATTTCCCACAAATAAAAAAGAACACAACTGTGTTAAATTTTTGTATTCAAATAAAGAGTAAAAAAAGCCCCCAAACAGGAGTTTGTTATAAAAACTACAGTCAGTCAATCTATGTACCAATTTGGAGACATGGATACAAAGAATGTTAAATGGAGGGATTCAAACATTGAGGTTTAAAGCTAGTCTGGTTGTGTCTTTGAACATTGCATGAAAGTCATCACTAAACACACTTACGACAACTAGCAGGTTCATCAGAACCATCATGGCAGTCAGCCTCTCCATCACATTTCCATAGCAACGGGATACATTTGTTGTTATCAGCACATCTATATTGATAACTAGAGCAATTAGCTCTACAGGTTTGTTGATCTGACAGAAGGACAAAGTCATCAGGACATTCACATTTATATGTAGTTCCACCCGGTGATAACAGGCACAGGTGAGAACAGTCACCATTATTTGTACCACACGGATTATCCACTGAAATGAAACAAAAAAGAATTGGTCATTTTCCTCACTTGAAAATTCTTTACGTCTAGAGTGTGTTTCTTAAGGGTGGCAAGGAGGTAGAACCTACCCAAGTTCCCCTGTGCCCCCCCCCCCCCATATATATATATTATGCATAATGTATGGGAAACTGCCACTTTTACCAGGTTTACCCCTTCCTGTTACCATGGTTCCCGGCCCATAGCGAAAGCACTGGTTCCAAAACATAAGACACCAAAGTGATGAGACAAAGCATACATTATAGACTCAGTATTAGTAAAATAAAAAAATCTGCCTGTCAATGAATGTATTCTTTTGGTTCAATTGTTCACATACGTACTACTGTAAACCTGGAAATTCTCACTAAAGACTTTTCTCTTAAATATTTCACTGGAAAAGAAAACGCAAAAATAAGTAGTGACTGAAATGCTTCTTGTACCTCTTACTGTCTTGGTGTAGTGTGAGAATTTTAAGTTCATAGAATGGTTACTCCCTAAATGTCTGTGATTTATAACTTAGTTGGTCTGTGTTAGGATATAACTCTTAGAAGTTAATCCCCAAACATCCCCTATTTATAACTTTGTTAGACTGTGTTAGGATCTAACTCTTAGAAGGTTTACTCTCAAAACATCAGCTATTTACAACTTTGTTGGACAGTGAATATTTCATCTTAACAAGTTTTTTTTTCCTTACGGTCTTGTTGTCTCATTGGATGATAGACATGGATGTCCATAGGACGATGTATAGTAGTTTGCATTACATGTCTGTCTTCTCCATTAAACTTGTTGGCTTTGTTTAAATTCATGTTATTCCAGTCTGTCCAGTATATAGAATCTTCAAACAGAGTCAAAGCAAATGGATGGGCAATTTCGAATCCTGTTACTTCATGGCGATTGTTACCATCCAAGTCTGCAAAGCTGTAGAACATCAACAAAATAACTGAATTGTACAGTTACACTACATGTTGTACAATTTTCTTGGGTGAAATAAATATGGACGTTTGACTGTTACCATCTAAGTCAGCAAATCGATAGAACAACATCAACAAAATACTGTCAAGTAGTTTATTTTCATGGGATTTCATTTTCACTGAAAGTATTTTTGGTTTATAATGAATTGATTAATGACCATATATCAAGGAAGAGCCAACATAAATAGTAACATCAGTTTTAAAGTGACAGAGATGTGTTTACTCCAATTTCCTGTACGTGTGTCTTGCAAGACATGGTGTCAGCACATTGTAGAACATTAATACAACACAAGGATCAAATTCCACATTCTGATAGCCCACTCTCAATCCTTTAGATACAGGGCATCTTCCACTGCAAATAGTCCATCAATCTAATGATTTCTGCATTCTCCAACTCCTCTCGGCATTCCATATTGTTACATAATATTTTGTATCCGTCACATTTATTCGTATTTTAAATCTGTATTTGCATTTGTTATATTTTGCAATTGCACGAAAACCCATATAATGGATGCATTGCTGTTTATGAATAAATAAATAAATAAATAAATAAATAAATAAATAAATAAATAAATAAAAATAAATAAAATAAACATCTTTGATGATGTTGATGAGATGTCGGCAACAATTAGAGTTAATTCTCAATACTTTTCTGGAGCTGTGTTCAGATATCTTTTATAATTAAATTGCACTTACGCGATGTAATCAAAATGGGCATCAGCCCAGTAAAGTCTGTCTGTGGTGAAGTCAATAGTGAGACCATTAGGCCATCCAACCTTGTCATCCTGAATTACAACACTCTGGTTGGTGCCGTCCATTCCTACACGACCAATATGAGCATAACTAACACTCCAATCTGTGTAGTATATATACCTGAAAATATAAACATATGAAATCTAAATATCTCTTGCCCTTTTTAAAAAAATACTTTGTTCTGAGAATTGCTCCCAGAGACTTTTTTTCATACAGACAAATGCGAAATTCTACAGACCCCCACTCAGGTTTGGGACTATGTAACAGGACTATGTTGCACACTTGCATATGAAATTTATATGTCACCTCAGTAGAAAATTGTTATACCTTATTTATCCATATCAAATCTGACAATTCAAATAATATTCCCATTG
Organism: Glandiceps talaboti; assembly: GCF_964340395.1. Taxonomy (NCBI): domain Eukaryota; kingdom Metazoa; phylum Hemichordata; class Enteropneusta; family Spengelidae; genus Glandiceps; species Glandiceps talaboti. The sequence continues at coordinate 2,032,485 of NC_135568.1, forward strand.
TGCAATATTCTAGTGTTCAAGTGGAAAAAAAAGGTGGAAACCTTAATGGGGAAAACCTGTGTTGTTCATGTTTAGACATGAGGAAAACTCATTACATGTACCTGGGGAAACCGGTTAGTGTTTGGGCAGGAGGAAACCTGAGAACCAGGGGAAACCTGAGGAAAACCTGTGTTGTTCAGTAGGGTAAAACTATAACGACACTCTTCTCTTATGAATAGACCTAGTTAAATCAACCCATCCAGCACTGGGTAGGTTTGCATCCACAGTATAAGTGAGTTTGGAAAGTACAAAAATTCCATTTGTCGTCGGTAAATTACTTCATTGCAATGTTTTGGCCACACACAGATGGCCTATTTCAGGGAATAGATCTTGAGCAGTGACAGCATGTTTGTACCTTGGATGATGACTAGGCACTAGTGGACTTACCCAACTTTAGGGTGTGCAGCAATTGCCCTTGGTTCAGACAGCCCTGATGACACAAGTGCCTTGCGGTTTTTACCATCCAATTCAGCCACTTCAATCATATCATTAGTCCTGTCTGCCCAATAGATTTTTCTGACAAAAAGAGTTAATATAGTTACATGAAACTCTTTATTCAGCACTATAAATCATACACACACTAAAATCTATCAGTGACAGACACACCAAATTATATAAGTGACAGACACACCAAAGTCTAACAGTGACAGACACACCAAAGTCTAACAGTGACAGACACACCAAACTCTATCAGTGACAGACACACCAAAGTCTAACAGTGACAGACACACCAGTCTATCAGTGACAGACACACCAAAGTCTATCAGTGACAGACACACCAAAGTATATCAGTGACACACACCAAAGTCTATCAGTGACAGACACATCAAACTCTATCAGTGACAGACACACCAAAGTCTATAAGTGACAGACACACCAAAGTCTATAAGTGACAGACACACCAGTCTATCAGTGACAGACACACCAAAGTCTATAAGTGACAGACACACCAAAGTCTAACAGTGACAGACACACCAAAGTCTAACAGTGACAGACACACCAGTCTATAAGTGACAGACACACCAGTCTATCAGTGACAGACACACCAGTCTATCAGTGACAGACACACCAGTCTATCAGTGACAGACACACCAAAGTCTAACAGTGACAGACACACCAGTCTATCAGTGACAGACACACCAGTCTATCAGTGACAGACACACCAAAGTCTATAAGTGACAGACACACCAGTCTATCAGTGACAGACACACCAAAGTCTATAAGTGACAGACACATCAGTCTAACAGTGACAGACACACCAGTCTATCAGTGACAGACACACCAAAGTCTATAAGTGACAGACACATCAGTCTGTCAGTGACAGACACACCAGTCTATCAGTGACAGACACACCAAAGTCTATAAGTGACAGACACATCAGTCTGTCAGTGACAGACACACCAGTCTATCAGTGACAGACACACCAAAGTCTATCAGTGACAGACACACCAGTCTATCAGTGACAGACACACCAGTCTATAAGTGACAGACACACCAAAGTCTAACAGTGACAGACACACCAGTCTATAAGTGACAGACACACCAAAGTCTAACAGTGACAGACACACCAGTCTATCAGTGACAGACACACCAAAGTCTATCAGTGACAGACACACCAGTCTATCAGTGACAGACACACCAATAAATTGCACACTGAAGTCTACAGGCATTGAAAACATTTGTTGAATGAAAACCCAAATTGTGTCATAACAAACCAATCTTTAATAAGTTAAGATGAAGGAATCTAATGGTGTTTACTAGTTTATAGACATTCTCTTTCAGCAGACTAATGTAAATTTAACACTGATAGATATATACAAATGAGAGCTGGGCGGTCTCAACAAAATTCAACTTTATAAATGGTCTCCAAAAGTCTGACTAGCTTTCACTCTGTTAACAGAGCATTGATCATCAGGTGGGTAAAAGGTCTAGCAGTAACAGACACATACCCATGAATTGATTACATAAGTCTAGCAGTAACAGACACATACCCATGAATTGATTACAAAAGTCTAGCAGTAACAGACACATACCCATGAATTGATTACATAAGTCTAGCTATAACAGACACATACCCATGAATTGATTACATAAGTCTAGCTATAACAGACACATACCCATGAATTGATTACATAAGTCTAGCAGTAACAGACACCTGTCCATATGTTGATTAGAGAAGGCTAGCAGTGACAGAGACACCTCCACACAAACATTAAATAGTACAAAAGCTTAGCAATGACAGTCTTTTCTTCCCCAAACAAAGAATTTGAGTGTATTGTAACTTACCTGCCAACCCAATCTACAGCAATGCCTTCACCATCTGGTATATAGTGTTCAACAATAGTTTCTAAACCAGTTCCATTCAAGTACATACGCTGTAAGATACTTTTTGGAACATCAATGAAGTACAGTCGTTCTTCTCTAACATCAAAATCTAGAGCTACAACACTTGAAAAGCCTTGAGCGATAAGCTCATAATGGGTACGGTCAAGAGAAAGTCTGCGTATGTAGTAACGATTACTGAAAATCAGATATGGGGCGACATCTGAAATGAAAACAGAAAGACTTTCTGTGTATAAAGTGATGATAGATGATTGATTGAGGTGAGGCTGTTACTTTGATGCAGCTTCAATTTGCACTAACTGCAACTGGAACTGTACAATATGCAGTTTCTTATTGGTTTCTGCATTGTTGTATCAAACAGAGCCATTGGGTATTAACATGAAATGGTGGTACACAAGACGACAGAAGAATACACCAAGCAGTTTTTTAGTAAAACTTAAACCCAGGCATTAAAAAATATGTAATCTGTCTTGACAAAACTTGTGCAAAAATAACAAACTGGGATCAGACTTACCACTTATGGCCTTGCAGGTGCTTCTATCAGGTTCCCTCTGATACCCATCTACACATTTACAGATGTAAGAACCAGGTGTGTTTTCACAGACTTGACTACATACACCAGGTGTTTCAATACATTCATCAATATCTGAAAAGAAACAATAGCGCTCCAATCATAACAACTATCAATCAATTTATGGCCATCCAATCATAACAACTAGCAATCAATTTATACCCTGTTCAGACATGTAGAGTTACCTCAGTGCTCCACCAGCATAAAGTTACAACTGAATTCTTAAAAGCTACCAAGATTGCCTGTCACATGCTGTACATAGTGTTAGCAAAGCATAAGACAAGCAAACATGGTAGGTTGATAGAATTCAGTTGTAACTTTATGCCGGTACAGCACTGATGCAACTGTGCATATCTGAACAGGGTATTAATTAACATGCCAGATATCTCAGAATTATATATCTGCAATGAATGGATGCTTTTCCCCAATATATCATCGTCTGAAAGAAGCACCAACCACTCATTCACCTTTCATGCTCTACACTCCCTTCCCTTCACATACTGCTCTTTAGCTGACCACTGCATTACGGGTGATCAAAAACTGAATATTTAAACTTCATGTGATATGTAAATGTATATAATTCTTGGTGCCTTTAATAGTGTTTTACCCCAAGGTAAAACAAGGAGATTAATTTGTTCTCATACATATCTGTGTTAAATGTATCACTGTGTAGCATTACCAGTAGATCAAAGTGATGGTGTTGCCTAAGACATTCAATGATTTTTGTTTCTGACATGTCTGAGGAGTATATCAATTCCAGGTAAGTGAAAAGATTTACAAGCAAATGAATACTTTTAGGGGTGTGTCATTAAAAACTGACAAATGCAATTCTTTCATTTAATTTTGCATGCGGCCCCTACGGACAAAATAAAGTAAACTCAAGAGGAGACTGATGAAACATACCTCTACAGGCTTTGTTATCAGGCATAAGGTTATAGCCAGTGTTACATTGACATTTAAAACTAGTAGCTGTGTCCATACATGTGTGTTCACACTGGCTGACCAAGACATCAGCACACTCATTAATACCTGAAAAAACAAAACATTACTATCATTTTACAACCACTTGGTTAAAGGACCACAACTTGTTCACTTCCCTCAGTCTACTTCATGTACCCTGCTGTAATGCAAAGTCCTATGGTGAGTATGCATTCTTGTGAGCAGTGCCCCTCTTTAATATGGAACAGTATACCACTTGAATTTCATTCTTCGTCAACTGTCAATACATTCAAGAAGGCTATCAAGACATCTGTTTGTGAAAGCTTTCTAACTTTTACTGCAATCTACTGTTGTTCCTGTTCAGCACCATACAACATTACGTCGTATTGAATTTAGGAACTATACAAATTGATTGATTGATTGTATGGAAATCAGCTGACGCTAAGGTGGACTGCAAACGACAAAGTAAAAATTAGAAGAATTTTGTAAAAGTGGTTATAAGTGGGGTTTAATTTCTGCTTATTAATTGTCTATACTTTGGGGACGACTTACTTTGATCATTCATAAATCAACACTTTGGCTCACTTTAATACTAAACACCCATTAGTAAAGATGTGGTTGCACGTTTTCAAAACATTACAACCATGTCTTGAAGTCTGTATAACCACAGTGACGTTTATCAGACTCATCACCAGTCAGTACGTTTATTGCACACCTGGATATATGCACTACATGTACTTACCACAGTGACGTTCATCAGACTCATCACCACAGTCAGCATGTTTATTGCACACCTGGATATATGGAATACAGGTGTTGTCATCACATATAAACTCATTAGGTTCACAGGTGGGAGCTGGAGTGTCTGGATAGAAAGTATAATTAATGAACTCTAAACAAAGTCTCTTTATTACGTACAGACCTACGGCAGATGCAAGAGCTCTCAACACCAGCATCACCAACATCCATAAGTACATACATACATACATACATACATACATACATACATACATACATACATACATACATTATTACATACATACATACATACATACATACATACATACACACATACATACATACGTACATACGTATATACATACATACATACATACATACATACATACATACACACATACATACATACGTACATACGTATATACATACATACATACATACATACATACATACATACATACATACATTATTACATACATACATACATACATACATACATACATACATACATACATACATACATACATACATACATACATACATACATACATACATACACACATACATACATACGTACATACGTATATACATACATACATACATTATTACATACATGTACATACATACATACATCCATCCATACATACATACATACATACATACGTACATACGTATATACATACATACATACATACATACATACATACATACATACATACATACATACGTACATACACTTTTCAACTTTTCAACTTTTACCTTTGAACTCAATTTACTTACTACACTCTTCATCTAACTCATCTGAATTATCCCTGCAGTCGTTATCACCATCACACTTCCACAGCAATGGGATGCATCGTGTATTTTGACACCGAAATTCATTGTTCTCCAGACACTCTCGATATTCTGCAATCATCAAAATAGCTATGATTATTTTACTTGTAAAGATTTCTTTAACATAAAAACTTGTTTTTAGAAATGGCAAAAACAAGTCTTTGTTGAAGACATGGACCCAAAGAAAAAACAAAACAATTGTGTAGTTCCAGTTACCTGACCCCCTAGTTTTTCATTGTCGACCCTTAGCTATTTTTCACATTTTCAAGAAAAAAATAATAAAATCGCGAAAATTGTGAAGTCTCGCCAGAAATAGTGGATGCGGAAACTGACATCAACTTAAAAAGACAATATAAAACTGTTCTTCCAATCTGTAATGGCTGTACACCTGGTGAGAAGAAACCAATAACACAGAGACCATATGGAAAACATCGGAAAACATAACTACCTGAACTAGACTCTTATACATGAAAAAAATACCAATAAAATAAAAAATAAAAATTACCTACCCCACCTATTGTAAAATTGAGTGAAATTGAAATGAAATCGAAACCATTATTGCAAAGGTTGAAAAATCAAAGTGAAGTGCATACCCCTGCAAAAAAGCAACCTTGGTCTACCATGGTCACCATGGTATTTAATGGTATTTGATGGTTGACCATGAACTACCGGGGTCTGCCATGGTATCAGACCAAGGTCAGGGTTTACAGACCATGGTCAACCCATGGTCAACCATGGTCTAAACTGTATAACCAGGGTCTTGATGACTCAATTGCCATCATCTCTACCATGGTCGACCATGATCTAGTAGGTATAGACCATGGTCAACCACGGTTTAATAGTACAGACCATGGTTGACCACAGTCTAGTATGGGTCAACCATGGTCTAGCATGCATGTACAGACCGACCAAATTATCGGACACAATCCGATTGTCATGATGAATGAATATATGCTAACAACTTCAAAATAACACATGTAAACAAATCTTATTTAAAATATTATCTTATTGTTGTACACTGTGCATACGGGTGCATGCATGGTACAGTTACACTAATTATGTACACTACAGTATATGACATTTGTACCATGTTTGGTTGAAATCAGCTCATGCATTTCAGAGTACACCATTTGATTTTTTTGAATGTATGAAAAATGTTTAAGGTCCGTCAGGTTATTAGAACAGTTTTTTTTTTGCCTTACCACAATTTCTAGGTTCATCAGAATTATCACCACAGTCATTGTCATGGTCACATTTGTATTCCTCTTTGATACATAGTCCATTGTCACAAGTAAATTCACCAACACCACATTCACCACGAGCTGCAACAAATTTTATTTTATTTGATTTAGAGTCAAGAGCAAAAAACTACAATAAAGGATCAGTTGTTGTGGGCACTTTTTTTTATTCCTTTCCAAAAACTACTGTAGGCAGACGGTGTGATTTCTATTCTGTAACAAAATGTTGTTGCATCCAATCATATCACTCTGTTTCAGTTTATTGACAGTTACATCTTGTATGTTCACGCCCACATTGGACATGGTGAACATAGGACAGACAAGCCAGCACAGCATAGTTCCCAGACACGTGTGAATGTGGTTACATTTAAATTGGTCCCCTAAATAGATTATCCAACATTTCGTTCTCAGCAACATAGTTATATAATATTATATATCAGACATCTTTTGGTAACAGTAGGTGGGATTATTTTTCTTTGATTTGCACTGGGCTGTACAGTGTGCCTACAGTCATTTCAAGGTTTAGGAATACAGCTATTAAAATCCTTTGAGGTCACGTTTTTATGGCAGAAAGAATTTTTTTATAGGAATTATTATTTAACAGTTGTGTTTCTTTCTTCTCTGTATTACCAATGTACTGATTTTTGTTGACGATGACATCTAAACCTGATAAGCTAGGAGGAATTATTTCATGTCACTCTAATAAAATAATCTACTATGTAAGGGGATTGGTGAGATGAGGAGGATGATGACAGCAATCAGGGGTGAACAAATCCACTGGTCCTGGGTCCGAGACTAGCGATTTTTTTGGGTGGACCACACAAATTTTACCTTGTCTGGTCTGTCGGACCAGTACCTTACTGTTAATAACTATGTTAAAAAGTCGTCTGAATATACAGATTCATAGGTAAGATTTAATGTTTCACATTAGCGGGACCTAGGACCACTAATTCTTTCAGCAGGACCACTGGATTTTTTAAGGCACTGGTCCGGGGACCACCAGTTCACAAAATGATTTGTTCACCCTTAGCAATATATGTTTTATAGTTCTAAGTAAAACACTTACTACAGTTGACTTCATCTGCTGCTTCACCGCAGTCAGCATCTCCATCACACACCCATAGTAATGGTATACAACGTCTTCTATTCACCAATGCTACAGGACACGTGAAATAATCTGAAGGGCAGCTTCTATCATCTGGAAACAATACAACACACACTACGGATTAATTTTGGAACATCCAAAGGCTTTCGGAAAAAGTCTGTTTTTTTCACATTTCAAAGCAAAGCAAGCATTAAAACAAAGAATGTATATTTCCTAATATTAGTTAATCTTAATATTCATCTTTATTTTGTTGAAATTGATCACGTTTAAAAGTCAACTTTGGCCAAAATAATGGCCAATTTTTTTTCCAATGGCCAAAGGTTTGGTTGGGATTAGGACTAAGATGTGAACAACAGTTATCTGGCAGAGCTATGGAAAACGTTGGTCCAGAATAAAAGAATAATATTAACTAATCCTTGTGGCTCTACTGATGAGGTAATACTATGTGAGAACCTGGGACTGAAACCCTGGCCTTTAACTGATGAGGTAATACTTATGTGAGAACATGGGACTGAAACCCTGGCCTTTAACTGATGAGGTAATACTTATGTGAGAACATGGGACTGAAACCCTGGCCTTTAACTGATGAGGTAATACTTATGTGAGAACCTGGGACTGAAACCCTGGCCTTTAACTGATAAGATAATACTAATGTGAGAACCTGGGATTGAAACCCTGGCCTTTAACTGATAAGATAACACTAATGTGAGAACCTGGGATTGAAACCCTGGCCTTTAACTGATAAGATAACACTAATGTGAGAACCTGGGATTGAAACCCTGGCCTTTAACTGATAAGACAACACTAATGTGAGAACCTGGGATTGAAACCCTGGCCTTTAAAGAAACATGATACCAATGTAATCTTAAAAATATTGGTATAACTCACCACAACCATGTCTGTTATCTTCATCAGACATATCTCCACAGTCATTATCTGAATCACAAATCCATCTGGACGGGATGCAGCGGCCATTATCACAAGTAAACTGATTACCATAACATGTAGAATTTTCATGACCTGTAAGATTTAAAATCAGATAATATGAACTGAACTGAACTGAACCAGATATATGAACAGAAATTTGATTTAGAACCAGTTACATGAAATGAGAGTTGACCTGTAGGTCAGTGGTTTCTATGTGACAACATTAAATTAAAAGAAATAGGAAAATTCGTCTTCAAATATTAGGTAAAATAACAATATTTTTGACCCACCAACCATCCACCCACCCACCCACCCACCCACCTACCTACCCATCCATCAATCCATCCATAAAACCACCCACCCACTCATCCAGCCATCAGCCATCAACTCCATCTACCCATCCGTCCATCCATCTATTCACTCATCCATCCCTCCACCCACCCATCATCCGTCCATCCAGCCACTCACCTATCGACCCATCCACACACCCACCCATCCATCTGTCCACCCACCCATCAACCCACCCACCCACTAAGTTTTAATTATATGCCTGCCAGGTACCATTGTATTTTGTCCTCTATTTCATTACATATTACTTACTACAAGAACTGGGTTCATCTGACGTATCCCCACAATCGTCTTCACCATCACAATGCCAATATGGTGGAATACATCGAGCGCTGTTTTGACAGCGGAAATCTCCCTCATCACATGGTTCTTGAGCTGCATGGATAAGTGGATAAACATGGATGAGAACAGAGTAGATGGATAAACAAGGAAGAGAACAGAGTAGATGGTTAAACAAGGAAGAGAACAGAGTAGATGGTTAAACAAGGAAGAGAACAAACTGACTATAGCATCTGACATTTGTGCCAGGTTTGGTTGAAATCAGCCTTTGTATGTCTGAGATACAGGTGATAATGGACAGACAGATGAGGCTTAACATAGTAATCCCCTGTGGGTTTCACCTTTTGGGGACTAAAGAGACTATGAGATCAAAGCTTACCACAAAATGTAGGATTTTCATCAGAGTTATCACCGCAGTCATCGTCACCGTCACACAACCAACGACGTATAACACAAACGCTAGTTGTTTCACATGATCTGTAGCCTGGCTGGCATGTACGGTTTGCTGCAATACAAAAATCCAAATTATTGAATATCAAATATTACCAAACTTAATATTTTACAGACAAAAGTCACAGAACATTCAGACACAGTGGAAGACATTCTTTCAAAGTCTGGAAAGTGACAACTATGTAGTTATAGTTATTAAATTTAGTTTTTACAGTAGTTACAGCCCATTTCATGTTAGTGTTCACTGACTTTAAGACAGCAAGATTGATTGAATACAGTTTCTTGTGCCATTTTGACTGTAAATGAAGTGAACTAATGTGCCACCATGTAGACATCACATCATTGGTGCCACCACGTCTGTGTCTAGTTGTAGTGTAGTTTCTTTTATGTAGCAAAAAACTGCATCTGCTATCTTAATTTTAAACTTAAGTGTAGAATGTGCCGTTTTTTAGTGGTTTCTGCATGGTTGTATCAAACTGAGTCAGTGAACACTAACATGTAAAGGGTCACACCACAGTACCAAGTAAACACCTTTTTAGTGGTACACAGATGAGAGTTTGGAACGAGACTTTAATTACAAGTTATCCGTATCCTGAAGAGAGAAATGACAACCACCTATAATTAAACAACAAAGTCAACCACAGTGTGAAAAAAGACCAAAACAAGACAGAAATAGGTTAAAAAAGTGGAAATAAAAGGAGATATTAAGTAAGGTTTGAACTTGACAAACTACTAAATTTCTATACAATAAAATGACTTGTTCTCAAAATTCTAAAAATGGTCAACTGACTGTAACCATGGAGATATTAAGGGAATGACTCCATGCTTTAAGTTTAACATATAATAAGGGATACCACATTTGAATTAAAAAAAATCAACATTTTCAAAATAAACCCAAAAAAACAAGCTACCAGTTGGAAATACAAATACATTTATCACATTTGATTTAAAAAATGCAGGCCAGGCTTGAATACACACCAACATTTTCATGCAACACACACTACACCTGTAATATTTCAATATCAGCTTAATTTGGATAAGCATGAGTTTTTGATTCAGCTATTAAAATTCAATTCAAACACTAATACATGCATGTGATCAACTTCAACTTCAACAATGTATGTATGACTGCATGATTGGAAAAGTCATTGTTTGATTATGGTAATTCTGTATATTTTCTTTACATGTGTATATAAAATTAAATATTTTCCTTCAAATTGGAACAATACTTGTCAGAAAACATTTAGGAAATCTGTACAATGCAAACTTAACAAGCTCTAACCCTGTCCTTACTCTGCACCTTACTGGAAAGTCACCTGAGACCATGAAATATCAGTTGGTGGCCATCTTGGAAAATGGTGGCCATATTGAATTTCAGGTGGCTACTGTTTATATTTTTTTCATGATCAGCACCCTCACATTGAAGTGTACATGTCAATTTTCAAGCCTGTATCATAAAGTGAACAACTGTGTCACTTATCCACTCAAATAGTAATCATACATGCATGATTACATGAAATACCAGTTGGCAACCATCTTGAAAACTGGTGGCCATATTGAATTTCAAGTGGCAACTGTTTTTTTTTTCATAATTGGCACTCTGAATGAAGTGTAAATTTCTTATGCCTGTATTGAAAAGTGAACAATTGTGTACTCATCCATTCCACTGGTAATTCTACATGATTACATGAAATACCAGATGGCAACCATCTTGAAAACTGGTGGCCATATTGAATTTCACGTGGCACTAAATGAAGTGTACATGTCAATTTTTATGCCTGTACCAAAAGTGAACAACTGTGTACTGGTAATTCTACATGATTATATGAAATACCAGTTAATGTGACGTTCACGAACAATGCCATTTGTGCCATCATGTTATTAAAGACATTGCAAGATTGATAAAAATGGGGTTAGAATCACACTGAACACACAGGAAAAACAAATGCTAGGTGCACTTTTTCATTCCAAAACAATGTTAGTAAATCAAGAATCTACAGACTGTTGCACTACAAGCTAGCCAATGCACATCTACACATAACCTAGCCACCCCTTTGCCTGTTTGAATGGTTTGATCCACAAAATAATTGTGACCATAGTAATGATGGTTTGATAGAATAAACTTGTTGTGAAAAGTCAGATGAGGTGCAAAAATGGATGTTTTGTACTCATTAAAAATAAAGTAATGTAATTCTCATGACAAATTTTTTGTGAAGGCAAAATAGGGGTGCCATGGCAAGCATTAACTTACTGTCTTCAATATCTCTCTTTACAACGAAAACAAGAGGAGCTGTCTTCTTGACTGGTTAATAAGAGGGGAAAAAATCGACAAGGAAAGAAAGGATATTGAAAAATGCATTAATGTGAAATATGTTAATGACATATTATGGTAAAAAAATGATTCATTTGACAGCATTGGGTTGCGTGAGCATCTAAAAAAAATGCAATGCATTCAAAAAAACCTTTGCACAACTGCAATGTACAAATATAATGATGCACTAGACACCTATAGTAATGCATATGTAGTGTGTAGAGCAGACTCGCAGCATCAGCCAAAAAAATGAATTATTCATTATATGAGTATTTCAAATTCTATTTCAAATAATCATAATTATAATGTGTCCCAGACAATGTTAGTAGCAATATATTTAGAGTACACTTGTATAAACAGATTATTGACACGTCTGAGGTTATTATACTTTTACCAGAAATTCCATGTTCTCCCATAGACTGTCGACAGTCGTTCGTGCCTTTTTTGCTACGTTTTACCTAAAACTAAAGTCATTGTCTTGCTCCGATCCGGAGCAATACTATAACTGCATACTGATTAGCAACAGCGAGTGCCAGAGGCACAAGCTGTGAGTGCCGAGCCTTCGATAGGCACTCACAGTTCCTATCAGTATGCGTTAGTATTCAGTGCTACGGAGTGAGGCGACGACTTTGTTTTAGATAAAACTTAGCAAAAAAGGCACGAAAGACTGTCGACAGTCTAGTTCTCCCAGTGAATTTCCTAAAGACAAACCTGTGCAGAGACACCTTTTACAATCTGTGTATAGTGGCTGTCATGATATTTGCTGTTAGTCTTTTGCATAGCAGTTATTTTTTTTTGCAAAGAAAAAGTCAAATGTTTATTTCACCTCAGTAGGTATGGGTTTCTAAATTAGTAAAGAGCATTTTCAAAGATTGCTCAAAAGAGAGAGAGACAGACTTATAAGTGGGACTGTGCTTGTATTTGAACATTACACAGAAAAGAGACTAGACCAGGGCTTATAAGTGGGCATGTGCTTATAACCAAACATGTACAGAAGAGAGACATGGGCTTATAAGTGGGCATGTACAGAAGAGAGACCCGTGCTTATCATTACAGAATCGAGCCATTAACTAAGGAAATGGGGTTTCTTATCTTTCTTATACCCTTTACCTGTCAAAATGTTGACTCAGTGTTTGACATGTACGGGATTAGCAGTCCTCTACTGGAGCTAATATTAAAGTTTGTGTAGCGGGTTATAACCAACTCCTTGTCTGAGTTGCTGCTGAAGTCTTATCAGTATTGGATGGTGTAAGACAAAGGGGGATTTAGAAGGTGTGATGTGAGCTGATGCCACTCCACATATTCTAAATTGTGGGTTCTAGAGTCATTTTTTCATTTCACATCACATAATTTTCACTCGGTTGCCAAGAAACACCACATTTAAACTTTTTTCACTTCTATTATTCTGTCAGTGATGCACCACTGCAGGATTAGCAGACATAAGCATTACTCGTGAGAACTTTAGTTCAGATAAATTCATGAATATTCAGTGTCCATCTAATAAATATTCATGTCTGCTAATACCCATGATGCATCACTAAAAGAACAGTGGAGGTGAAAAAGATAACAGGATGATAACATGTAGGATTTTTGTCGCACCAGACAATACAATGGAGCACTGTTGGTTAGACATTTGATGAGCTGGATGAAAAAACGTAGCAGTGTTAGTAAGAATCTAAGATATTTATCAAACCTTACGATATTTTTTGTGTGACTGTAGCTGAAAATTCAGTGATGCCAGTAGTGAGTGACTGTCAAATATGCTATAATCAGTGTATAGAATATTAAAGAAATCATTTAATATGCAGCTAAAATATTCCACAAAAATGTTTAAACCAAGTATGTGCCCGGGGCCTTTCCGTTGTTATAGCTAAAATGATGTAGGCTTGGTGTTTCACTAATGGGACATTACAGCTAAAATGATGTAGGCTTGCTCTTTCACTCATGGGACATTACATTTTTGACACTGAGCTACACTTATTTCAACTCTAGACCAACAATAACAGAGACACAATAAACACAGCAGGATCATTTACCCAATCACATTGAACACTGATAAGCATTGCTATTCTTTCACAGTGCAGTAAAAACAGGCTTCTAATTGAAACATTACACGTGGACTTGATGATTTTAATGCCTGCAATTGTTTATTTTCTAACTGATAATCAACATTTCAACATCCCCACTGTGCATGGCACCTAAGCATGTAATTGTTTCTTTTGCACTAAAAGTTGTTTCAGAGTGCGTGTATTAAATGTCATATATTACATGTGAGTGTAACACCAAGTCTACATCATTTCAATTTTTAGCTGTATCAATCAATCAATCAATCAATCAATCAATCAATCAATCAATTACGCTACACACACTACCAGAGAGTGTGGTATGGTACAGATTTTGAAAAACAAAAATGAACTATAAAAGGTTCACAATTGGTAAAACGTATACTGTCAATCAACTTGCTGCATGGAGCTACTTCGCTGTATTTTTATAGTTATCACAAAATGGACTTACGACAATTTCTTTCATCTGAAAATTCAGGATCCCTGCAATCATGTTTGCCATCACACACCTGCTCTTTGGCAATACACCTTCCATTGGTACACGTGAATTCACTTTCTGGATTACACGTATGAAATGCTGTGTGATTTAAAACATTATGCATTAAATGATATGCAAATTGAATCATGGTTGCCATCACAGACCTGCTCTTTGATAACATACTTTCTACCTAACATTTCATGTACGAGTAAAGATGATATAAAACTGTTCTAAAAAAAACATGATATGTAATACACATCTCACCATATTTACTACATGTTGTGCTAAGTGTTATTAATCCAATTCATTGATTAATTTCCCCGTTTGTAATGAGTTCTGTTTGTAAATGCTTGCCTGTCACTGGTTGTAACAAGTTCTGTTTGTAAATGCTTGCCTGTCACTGGTTGTAACAAGTTCTGTTTGTAAATGCTTGCCTGTCACTGGTTGTAACAAGTTCTGTTTGTAAATGCTTGCCTGTCACTGGTTGTAACAAGTTCTGTTTGTAAATGCTTGCCTGTCACTGGTTGTAACAAGTTCTGTTTGTAAATGCTTGCCTGTCACTGGTTGTAACAAGTTTCCACTTGTAAATGCTTGCCTGTCACTGGTTGTAACAAGTTCTGTTTGTAAATGCTTGCCTGTCACTGGTTGTAACAAGTTTCTACTTGTAAATGCTTGCCTGTCACTGGTTGTAACAAGTTCTGTTTGTAAATGATTGCCTGTCACTGGTTGTATCAAGTTCTGTTTGTAAATGCTTGCCTGTCACTGGTTGTAACAAGTTCTGTTTGTAAATGCTTGCCTGTCACTGGTTGTAACAAGTTCTGTTTGTAAATGTTTGCCTGTCACTGGTTGTAATGCGTTCTGTTTGTAAATGCTTGCCTGTCACTGGTTGTAAGTAACAAGAATGATGTTTTACTGACCTAGTAAAAGTATCTGAGGAGGAAGCTTAAACAACTTACGACAATCTCTCTCGTCACTGTTGTCACGGCAATCGTTGTCATAGTCACATCTCCACTGTTGATAGATACATCTTCCATTGTCACAAGTAAAGTCAATGGGATCACATGTGAAATCATCTGTAGACAATATTACAGTGACAGTGATCAGTCATATATAGCCTCACTGCATGAAAAGTTGGCGTTTCCGGTTCTATATACGTGATAGCCACAACAGAATCGCAGCAATTCTGGATTTGTTGCAATTCCATTGTGTGACCGTTATTTACACAGAACCAGAAATGCCACCCTTTCCTGCAGTGCCTGTTTACTACACTGACTGGGACTTCTATAGCTGACGTCTTTTTAGCTTCTTATGGTAGCCATATTTTGGCAAGAAACTTTTTCAAACATTGGCAATAAAATGGATGTAGGCATGATGGTATTTATATTAACATTAATACAGCAATAGTCTAGTTCTTCATCAGACATCAACACAGTCTCTGTCAAACACGGATCTCTTATCACGGAGGGAATTTTTTTACTTTAACAGGAAGTGTGGAATCAAAAACTGGCAATAAAATGAACGTAGGTATGGTATTCATATTAACTTACAGCAATATCTTATGTCTTCATCCGAATTATCTCCACAGTCGTTGTCAATATCACATGCCCATCGAATAGGAATACATTTTTTATTAGAACAAGTAAACTGTTCACTAGTACAGCCAGCACCATCAGCTAGAAAACAAAATCCAAGCATCGTGAGTAAATTTCTGTACACACATCATACTATCACAATATGCTTTAGTAAGGCCAAGCCTTTCTATTTTTCTGTTTTTATTGTAAAGGTACCTTATATAAGCTTAAAAATGATGGGTTGGTTTGTCAGTTAACATTTTTTAAAAAGTAAATCTAAATTAAGTGTATGTGTGTATTTGAAGGTGACAGCTTCTTTTCTCTGAAAAATTGCGCCCTCTATGGCAGGATTTCTGAATGACTTAGAAACGACAACTAATGACACAAGGAAACTAAGAACCATTGTTTTTTTTCAGAAAAGGTTCCAAATTCCAGCAAGGAATGATGCCCAGATGCTGGTGAAGTCACTATTCTATCATTAAGTGCCATATTGATTGAATATGATTTTTATAAGTCCTACCAAAGAGGGCGCCATTTTAATTATTTCACGGATTGAAAACATATTAGGTCAATCTGGTCAGGATAAATAAAAAGGCAATGTGAAAAACTAACGGCAAAAATGTGCAGTGTGCATCAGTGGAGGAAAGAATTGATGAACTAACAAAGAAAATTACTCACTGGAAAGTCACTGACTATTTCCTGTGTTCTGGAAAAACATATTCACTGTGACTATTTCCTTATATGTAGATTTTGACTTAACTTTTCATTTTCATTTTAATATTTATGTTCCATGGCCTAAAATAAAGAATGTACTTACGGACACACATTCTGTCATTGTTGGCCAAAACCAGTCCAGCATCATTTGGACATCGACACTCTGCCATTCCATTTTGACCAGGGTGACAAATAGCATTCTGACCACAACCTCCATTGTAGATATCACATACTGATGTGTTACCTGTACATCAGGATGAAAAATGATACATCTCCATTATCAAAATTTTAAAGGAAATGTCCAGTCAGACTTATTTCTGTCTTTAGTACACTTGTATTGATTACTGCTATCAACTTAAAGGAAAAAGTCCAGTCAGACTTATTTCTGTCTTTAGTACACTTGTATTGATTACTGCTATCAACTTAAAGGAAAAGTCCAGTCAGACTTATTTCTGTCTTTAGTACACTTGTAATGTTGCTATCAATTTAAAGGAAAAGTCCAGTCAGACTTATTTCTGTCTTTAGTACACTTGTATTGATTACTGCTATCAACTTAAAGGAAAAAGTCCAGTCAGACTTATTTCTGTCTTTAGTACACTTGTATTGATTACTGCTATCAACTTAAAGGAAAAGTCCAGTCAGACTTATTTCTGTCTTTAGTACACTTGTAATGTTGCTATCAATTTAAAGGAAAAGTCCAGTCAGACTTATTTCTGTCTTTAGTACATTTGTATTGATTACTGCTAAAGGAAAAGTCCAGTCAGATTAGAAGCCAACCACTCTAACCATTCAACCATCATGACACTACAACCATCAATGTACAGATTACAAGCCAACCACTCTAACCATTCAACCATCATGACTCCATAACCTACAACTTACATAGATTCCAAGCCGGACAGTCTAACCAATCATCCATCATGACGTACTCCACAATCATGACTCCACAACCTGCAAAATTCAGATTCCTAGCCAGCCACTCTAACCATTCAACCATCATAACACTACAACCAGCAATGTACAGATTACAAGCCAACCACTCTAACCATTCAACCATCATGACTCCACAACCAGCAATGTACAGATTACAAGCCAACCACCCTAACCATTCAACCATCATGACACTACAATCAGCAATGTACAGATTACAAGCCAGTCACTCTAACCATTCAACCATCATGACTCCACAACCAGCAATGTACAGATCACAAGTCAGCCACTCTAACCATTCAACCATTGTGACTCGATCCACAACTTACAGATCACAAGTCAGCCACTCTAACCATTCATTGACAAGCTTTGTAACTTCAAAACTTGCACCACCTATTTTAACTCCACTTACAAAATAACTTCAAAACTTAAACTTACATGTTTGTCTGTCTTCACTGAATACGATAATACCATGAAATGGGTAACGTGAATATCTGAATTGGTAAATTGTGGACTCTCCAGCTCCTGTGTGTTTCTCAGCTTTGAAAATGCCCTTCACATGGTTATCCGTCCAGTATAGGTAATCCATATACAGAGTCAGGCCAAATGGTTCGATAGTCTCATGAAGTATCATTTCTCGGTTACTCCCATCTCTTTCAGCTCTTTCTATTCTCTGCCTGTAGTGTTATCAAATTAATCAATTAATTCTCTATCGGTTAAAGAGATGCTAACTGTACCATAAGCATAATTTAATCTATCGGGCACCTAACAAAATAATCACTGAAAATTGTTAAAAGACCAATAATCAGAAACTGTACTTCTTAGAGTTTGACCTTATTCTTGAGTTACGGACAGTAAAAGGTTGAAATCATGATCACATTGGAATGCTGATTTTAGGGTGCGGACCAAAAAAATTAATGTCATTGTATTATACCATATTATACTGTCCTGTACAGGGGTGAACAAATCATTTTGTGAACTGGTAGTCCCCAGATCAGTGCATTAAAAAATCCAGTGGTCCCGCTGAAAGAATTAAACGCTAGTCCTGGACCCAGGACAAGTAGATTTGTTCATCCTTGCTTCCAACATGTGATTCAATGCCATGTCCTATAAGCCAGTGGGCTAGATGCAACTCCTTTTTGTGTAAAATTATATTTAAGTTTTGTATAATTTGATAAATCCACATAGGACACCTTAATGAATAAAAACATAACATAATCCATAATCCATGTGGGATTTGTCATAGGAGAGTAATGAGAAATTCGATACTGTGTACGAAGTGCAGGAAATGGATTCATGGAAGGTGTGCAGGAGTAAGGAGAGTGACAAGTGTGATGGCAACAGATAATGAGTGTTGGAAATGCCTACGAGGCGGAGAGTTTGTTGGTGATAACCCGGAGCATGCAAGTGCTGTAAGTGAAAGGCTGCAGGAACTGGACCGAGTGAAAGAGTTCTGTTATCTGGGTGATACCTTAGATGGTGCAGGAGGCAGTGAGCTTGCAGTGACAAAAAGAGTGGGACTGGGATGGAGGAAGTTCAGAGACCTTGAATCCATACTATGTGGTTGTAGGCTAATTCTAGCAATGAAAGGTCGGATTTACAAGGCATTTGTGAGGCCAGTTATGACATATGCGGCAGAAACATGGGTGATGAGAGCAGTGGAAGAGGGTATCTTGAGGAGAGCAGAGAGAGCTATGGTTAGAAAGATATGTGGTGTCAAATTGAGTGACAGGGTTGGCTCAGGGGTGCTAATGGAATGGCTAGGTCTATGTGAGTCAATTGTAGAGGTAGCAAGGCGTAGCTCTCTGAGATGGTGTGGACATGTGCTGAGGAAAGATGAGGGAGAAGGAGTGAAGAGGGCATGGAATCTGGAGGTGGATGGAAAAAGAGGGAGAGGGCGACCAAAGCTGACATGGAAGAGTATGGTGGAAGGACAATGTAAACAGATTGGATTAAACATCAATGACTATGGGAACAGGCAGAAATGGAGGAATGTGATTGCCACATGGAAAGAAGGACAGTCGGTGACCCCCCGCCAGGGGGAAGAAATCGACTTTAATTAATGATGATGATAACCATGCAGGGTACGAGATATTATGATAAAGTCTGATTATTAAACCTAAGAAAACTATTTTATTAAATTTTAGTTGCAGCAAGTGCAACTGTTTTAGTGGCCATTTACAATGTAAGTGGCTAGGACATTGTATTTATTTCAATTACAATGTTACTGTGGTTTTAATAATTACCATGCTCATACAATTTATTTTGATAATACTTACAACTCAACATCTGCCCAGTATAACATGTTTTCATACAATTTATTTGATAGTACTTACAACTCAATATCTGCCCAGTATAACATGTTTTCATACAATTTATTTTGATAATACTTACAACTCAACATCTGCCCAGTATAACATGTTTTCATACAATTTATTTTGATAATACTTACAACTCAACATCTGCCCAGTATAACATGTTTTCATCATAGTCGATGACCAGACTAACAATTTTGCCAACATCTGTTGTTACTATGGCCTGTTCGTATTTTCCAGAGAGAAAGGACTTCATAATTTGGCCTCCTGATCCAAAATATACACCATAATACAGCTCTCTGGAAATAAAAAAACACAAAATTCAATACTACTACCGTACTACCAAACCAGATAGAATATTATAGAGTGTCAATTAGGTGGCAGGGTGTTGTTTTAAATCTCACACACCGTTTTTTTGTTATGAATTATACAAACAAGATATCCCACATAGGGAGGTTATGTTATGCTTTTTATTTGCTTGTTTTTTTGTCTGTCTGTCTGTCTGTCTGTGGGGGTTGTGTCTGTGTGCGGTGTGTCTGTCTGTCTGTCTGTCTGTCTATCTGTATGTGTGTCTGTCTGCCTGTGTATGTGTCTGTGTGAACACGATATCATTTGTATTTAGGAATTAAGTACGTTTCCAAAAATAAAGAATTTATAACATAAAATTTGTGTTTATCTTATTTCAAGACCACAAATGTGTTGACAAAGAACTTGAAAGTAAATTTCACTACCACCTTAAAAGACAACAAGTCTTTGTCCTGATAACAATCCTTGGAGTTGTTTGAAATGTATGAGAGGGCGAGACTAAAACAAGTCTTAGTCAAGACATATCCCCTGACCAATTTTTTATTGTAAAACCACAGAAAAACAGTAGAGTTTGTCTGAAAGGTATTAGACCAAAGCAAGACTCTAGACTGTCAAGATAATCACTAACAAAGACAGATTGACTGCTCAAAGCTAAAAACATGTGAAATGTTAACACCCAGAAATACTACGTGTCGTCTGCATTCTTCAGATTCGGGCTTGCTTGAGGTTCCGTTTACGAGGTCATCTTTTGTCTACAAACGGGCCTTCAGCCATGTTGCTCCGCGGTTATGGAACGATTTACCGACTGGGATTAGAATGTGTAATACCGTTGATTGTTTTAAGAAAAGTTTAAAAACGCATCTTTTCCGCAAAGCTTTTAATTAATTGTCTTTTAAGATGTATCAAGTGTTGTTTTAGTATCAAGTGCTTTTTCTTTTTTTAGATTTGTGAACTGTTTAGAGCATTCTATGGATTTACGGTATAGAAAAATAAATATTATTATTATTATTATTATTATTAAATGCTTGCGTTTTATAACCCATGCAATTAATTAAGTCTCTGGCATCCTAGCTAACCTAATAGTACGTGACGAAACATGGACTACATGATATAAAACAAAACATACCCATTGCAAGGATCAACAGAAACTGCAGTCATATAGAATGAACTGGTAGCTATGGTGATAGGTTCATCTCCAGTTGTATTCATGCTGACAATTGTGTGCTCAGCTGCGACGTAAAGTCTCTTGTGAACCCAATCTAGGGCAATGCCATAGATACCATCAGCAAAATCTAGTAGAAAGTTTACATGGATTAGGTAAATAGTACAAAGAAGATTAAAAGTAATAAACCACCCCCTGGGGATTGTATACCAAGAGGTTTTGACCAGTGAACTCAATATATGTACGAGTGATAGCGAGTGCATATATTGAGTTCACTGGTCAAAACCGAGTGGTGTACCATCCCCAGGGGGTGGTTTATTGCTATTATATTATACCAGTATATTGAAAATGTCGGAAACAAGATAAGACGCAACATTTTCTGGTTTCATTTGCGCCCTTGTCCCTGCACGAACTACAACGTTCTAGACAAACAGTGAACATCAAAGTTTGGACGCGTGCCAACTGTGCATTATCGCTCATTTTACATGCACTAGTTCGATGTCTAGACCAATCAGATCTCACGATTTGCACCATCAATATACTAGTATAATATAATAGTGCACAACCTACATCATAACATGTACAAGGCAAATTGAATAACAAAATATTGAATATATACTTTGGACGTTCTAGCTACGTCACAACAACGCGTAATGTCAGTGGTTCTGCTGTTTTCAAAATTTTAGTCAAAATACTCAAACATTACCCTTATTTGCCCAAGTTGTTTTTTGTATTACTTGTGTAAACTTGTCATGTTGTTATTTTTATTTACATACACTTACCTGGATGTGTTAACTGTTGTCTATTTGTTGGACTGTCAATAAGTAAACTTGTGATGTTGTTATTTTTATTTACATACACTTACCTGGATGTGTTAACTGTTGTCTATTTGTTGGACTGTCAATAAGTAAACTTGTGATGTTGTTATTTTTATTTACATACACTTACCTGGATGTGTTAACTGTTGTCTATTTGTTGGACTGTCAATAAGTAAACTTGTGATGTTGTTATCATCATTTACATACACTTACCTGGATGTGTTAACTGTTGTCTATTTGTTGGACTGTCAATAAGTAAACTTGTGATGTTGTTATCATCATTTACATATAGTCTTCTTTCTTGATAATCAAAATCCAAACAAGTTGCAGAAGTAAGACCTGTGATTTCCGGTTTCATAGTATGGAACGTTCCTTCTAAATGAGCTGTCTTTATACCAATAGCACTGGCAAATATCAGGAAATCGTCTACGACTGAAATCAACAAATTACAGCCAGAAGTTCATCATTATTGATAAGGCAATGCATCAAGGTAAAATTCCAGGACTTCCCCAGGAAACATTCAGATCAACTTTGGTCATCTTAGCGTGTTGACAAGTAAAATGAATTTTTCTTTGTCAACACAACTTTGTTTTCTTTTTTTTAAAACACATATTTCTCACCTATCTACAAACAGTGACAGACAAGCATTTATAAATGCAACTTGATACAACTAGTGACAGACAAGCATTTATAAATGCAACTTGATACAACTAGTGACAGGCAAGCATTTATAAATGAAACTGGTTACAACCAGTGATCGACAGGCAAGCATTTACAGGTAGAACTTGATACAACCACTGACAGGCAAGCATTTACAAATGGAACTTGTTACAAACAAGAAGAGTAAACAAATGAATTGGATAACACTCGGCACAGTATGTTGACACTACTGACACTTGTATTACATTTCATGGTTTGATAAGAACAGTTGTATGGCCTCTTAATGAGTTCATGAAATGCCAGGGGAACTTGAAATTTGTTTGTAAATGTGAGATATTACGTAAACTATTCTTATCAAATGATGAAATGTAATACAAGCCCCTCTGTAGTTCCAGCGTGCTGTGCCAATTAGTGTTATTACTCCATTTCATTTGTTCTGTGTGACAAGTTCTGTTTGTAAATGCTTGTGTGTCGCTGGTTGTAATTGACATTTCACAACAGTAATTATGTTTGTTGATCGTTCAGTCTCTGGAGTTATTTCTATTTAGTCGTTTTAGATGTATTTGTATATTTTGTATTGTCTTTGATGTACTGTTTGGCCTTTTCTGAGTGTGGTCTACTTTTCGTTTATTTTTGTGCCCCTGGGTAGATTAGGCTGGTCCTAACAGGGTTACCCCTTTGTCGATGTGTATTTTAAAGCGTTTTGATAATAAAAGTCATTATTATTATTATTATTATTATATATTCAAGAAGTCAGTTGAGTTCAAGAGTTTCCAAGAGTTCGGGAAATAGTTGCTGTAAAATAAATGATAAAGTGTACTGACCTTCACAGGAGACACCATCATCACAGAGAGTACCTAGATAGCAAGCACAAACATATGTATTGTCAGGCTTATCAAAACACAATTGTTCACATCCTCCATAGTTGTCATGGCAACCAGTGGCAGCACTTGGATCTGTAAAAAGTAAAAAGTAAATATCCTTCATCAGATGAGGCTGATAACTCTAGAATCCAAAAGTTTGAATAATTAGTATTATATCATCCCAACTCCACCACAGAACATCCCCACTAAAATTATTCAATATTTGCAATGTACACCATCATTTAGCTGTTACTATGGACATGGTCTTATTGCTAGGCATATTTGCATACATCTTTTGAATTTCCCTATACCAAGGCTGTTGGTTTTTAACAGAGACAGATAGACTGGCAGGCAGACAGACAGATAGACATTGACTGAGTCATTGACTGAGTGTAAACAATGTTAGCAGTGCAAAGTAAGTAAATAGTCATTGACTAGAGTGTAAACAATGTTAGCAGTGCAAAGTAAGTAAATAGTCATTGACTAGAGTGTAAACAATGTTAGCAGTGCAAAGTAAGTATATAGCATCTGGCAAACTGATACAGACCACAAATACTGGGCGATAGTTTTGATGCCAACATGGTTTCTAACTAAACTAAAAAGTCCCTCAATCAACACAATTCATCAATTCATCCAATCTGTGAATCCCAACTGTTATAGCGACGTAAACAGTGTATACTAGCATCCTGAGCTGACAAATATACTATATTTGGACATTACATAACTGCCCCAATAAACACTAACTTTATGAGGGACTGTATTATTGGGTAGAATTTTGCGATTGATTATTAAACAAGACATGATGTTAATGACTGTGTGGGTGGCTGTGGAGGAATTTTAAATTACATCTCATGCATCTCAGGACTTCTAGAGTAACGACTTTGACTAGACTGTGAGTGGAGGTGTAAATGGTAACGATACTGTATAGGAACTAGACTGTGAGTGGAGTTGTAAATGGTAACGATACTGTATAGGAAATAGACTGAGTGGAGGTATAAATGGTAATGATACTGTATAGGAACTAGACTATGTGAGTGGAGGTGTAAATGGTAAGGATACTGTATAGGAACTAGACTATGTGAGGGGAGGTGTAAATGGTAACGATACCGTATAGGAACTAGACTGTGAGTGGAGGTGTAAATGGTAACGATACTGTAGGAACTATACTGTGAGTGGAGGTGTAAATGGTAATGATACCGTATAGGAACTAGACTATGTGAGTGGAGGTGTAAATGGTAAGGATACCGTATAGGAACTAGACTATGTGAGTGGAAGTGTAAATGGTAATGATACTGTATAGGAACTAGACTATGTGAGTGGAGGTGTAAATGGTAACGATACTGTATAGGAACTAGACTGAGTGGAGGTGTAAATGGTAATGATACTGTATAGGAACTAGACTGTGAGTGGAGGTGTAAATGGTAATGATACTGTATAGGAACTAGACTGAGTGGAGGTGTAAATGGTAATGATACTGTATAGGAACTAGACTGTGAGTGGAGGTGTAAATGGTAATGATACTGTATAGGAACTAGACTGAGTGGAGGTGTAAATGGTAATGATACTGTATAGGAACTAGACTATGAGTGGAGGTGTAAATGGTAACGATACTGTATAGACTATACTGTGAGTGGAGGTGTAAATGGTAACGATACTGTATAGAAACTAGACTATGAGTGGAGGTGTAAATGGTAACGATACTGTATAGACTATACTGTGAGTGGAGGTGTAAATGGTAATGATACTGTATAGGAACTAGACTATGAGTGGAGGTGTAAATGGTAACGATACTGTATAGACTATAATGTGAGTGGAGGTGTAAATGGTAACGATACTGTAGGAACTATACTGTGAGTGGAGGTGTAAATGGTAATGATACCGTATAGGAACTAGACTATGTGAGTGGAGGTGTAAATGGTAATGATACTGTATAGGAACTATACTGTGAGTGGAGGTGTAAATGGTAACGATACTGTATAGGAACTAGACTATGTGAGTGGAGGTGTAAATGGTAACCATAACGTATAGGAACTATACTGTGAGTGGAGGTGTAAATGGTAATGAAACTTTATAGGAACTAGACTATGTGAGTGGAGGTGTAAATGGTAAAGATACTGTACAGGAACTATACTGTGAGTGGAGGTGTAAATGGCAACGATGCTGTATAGGAACTATACTGTGAGTGGAGGGGCAAATGGTAACAATACTGTATAGGAACGAGACTATGTCAGTGGAGGTGTAAATGGTAATGATACTGTATAGGAACTAGACTATGTGAGTGGAGGTATAAATGGTAACGATACTGTATAGGAACTAGACTATGTGAGTGGAGGTGTAAATGGTAACGATACTGTACAGGAACTATACTGTGAGTGGAGGTGTAAATGGTAACGATACTGTAGGAACTATACTGTGAGTGGAGGGGCAAATGGTAACAATACTGTATAGGAACGAGACTATGTCAGTGGAGGTGTAAATGGTAATGATACTGTATAGGAACTAGACTATGTGAGTGGAGGTATAAATGGTAATGATACTGTATAGGAACTAGACTATGTGAGTGGAGGTGTAAATGGTAACCATACCGTATAGGAACTAGACTATCTGGGTGAGGTGCAGGACCTCTTCCTTACCATTTGGTTGTGCTGCTGAGTGGTATACAGCTACCTGATACAAATCCTTCATACTACTTAAAAATTCTTGTGGTACTTGGTTACTACCCGGTTCTTTACTGCCTTTAGATATTTTCTTTAAATCTCCATCAATCCAGTAGACATCATTTCCAAAGACTGTCAGCCTGTATGGCTGTGATAAGTCACTGTATATATGTTGTCTGTCGCTTCCATCCCAAGCCATCCTCTGACAAGAAGAATATACAAAATATACACACTATTAGATATCACGGTAATGTTTTTTTTGCTTCATTTTTCTTTTCCATGACCCAACCTACTCTTAGACTGTAATTCTTCAATTCAACAAGTTAATTTTAAAAATAGCACCAATAGTAGCGTTGTTGCACAACTTTAGAGGTTTTAAAACATGTTTCCTTACTGGACATAGTGATCCAGCCCTATTGTCACTTAAGCAATATACACCCCAGGGGGTGGCACCATGACCAGTGCTAACCTCTGGTAGGGGTGAGTGGCAAATACTGCCACCAGAAATCCCATTTTAGACCTATTTTGACCAAAATCAATACCCCATTTTACACGATACAGGTTTTTAAAAAAAAAAAGAAAATTACATTTTACATCAAATTAGATTAATAGTAGTTCCATACTAAAGAAAATAGTGGATTGCAAAATGGAGTTTTCATTTGTACTATTTTTTCCCTCAGGAGCCAACATTTTGGTGGCAGTGGCACAGTTATGATTTGGTATACAATGGACCACATTTTAGACCATGCAAAATTGAAAATTATGGACTGGTAGAGTGGACCACCTTGTTAAACTATTCAGATTGAAAAGAAGAACAATTGACACCTTTTTATCAATGTAACCATGATAGTAAAGCAAAGAGCACGATTCACATGCCATTGCTTCCGTACATGCAAAGGACCAAATCATTTCAGATGTTATCTGCTTGTGATCATCCTGTCCAAATAGGGGAAGAAAACCTCTCAGCTACATGGATACAATTGCTAGAGACATCAAGCAAGAGATTGTGGACCTTCAAAGTCTTATGAGGAAGAAGCTTGACACATGGAGCAACATTGTGGACTCTATCTTGGATGCGTCCATATGATGATGATGATGATGATGATGATGATGATGATGATGATGATGATGATGATGATGATGATGATTATCAATTTAGTTCCTTAACTGCCTATGAGGATTTCTTAAAATGTGTGACAGAACTTTCTTAGCACAATATACAGTGGTTTGCCAAATAGTATGAACACTTTGTTGGACACATATGTATGTGTTTTATGAGGGAGGCAACATTAGAAGTAATTGGATATGAGATCCTTATCAATGCTGACCAGTCATCCCCACTGAATGACACAATAGCAACACATACACAGTCAGGTACTATGATACACACAGAGCAATTGAAGTTTTGATGAAGCCAGACAAGTTTATGCAACAGCTATATCCATGTTTACCTCGGTACCCGACTGTGTGTGCTGTTATTGTGTCACTCAGTGGAGATGGCTGGTCTGCTTTGATGGGGATCTTCTATCTAATTACTTCTAATGTTGCCTCCCTCATAAATAATATACTTGTATATAATACAATAATAAATAATAAATAATTTTATTTCGTACTGTAGGCCATGGGCCTTAAATTTACATAACTGAACATAGAATAATGATCATGATTACAGAGGTATGTTCAACATAGCTAAATTGACAAGTCAGCTTATGTTGAGAGATTTTCTTCCAAAAGCTGTTTATGTATTTTCATGGCAAAGAAAATAAATTTGCCAAGGTTTGAATGGTGAAGATGTTTGTGGACTGCATTAACAATATAACTTGTGTTCAACAAAGTGTTCATGCCATTTGGTAAACTTATAAGTGAAGCATTGATTGTGAAACAGTTGTATACAAAGCATGATCTGGCATCATATGGTCTTGTTGCTTGGCATGTATGTTTTCATTGTTTGAGTGTCTATCCACTTATCTTCTTACCCTGATGTATTTTTGCCATATACACAATCATTTGGCAGTTGCTATATGGCTGTGGTCTCATTGCTAGGCATATATGTATACATTTCTTCAATGTTTACTCACTTGCCTATTAATCCTGTTGTTATCTTTGCAATAAACACAATCATTTGGCTGTTGCTACAGGCAGGGTCTTGTTGCTAGGCATACTGTATATGCATATGAATGTTTATTCACTTGCTTTATAACAAGATATCAACCAGATATCACAATTAGCCATATTGTTTTTCTATACTTGAGCAATCTTCAGAAATCAGAATTTGCAACATTGTTTCTCTTTATTGATAACCTTACCTGTAAGGAGAGTGTGGTCATATCGACCCAGTAGACGTAGTGTGATTGATAATCAATAGAGAGGTCACATGGATAAACCACAGCAGTGTCAACCATGACCTGTTCATTGCTTCCATCTAACTCAGTCCTTATAATCTGTGCTGCCTCCGTTGTACAGATGCTCCAGTATAAGTATCTGCCAAATAAAACTCAAGATGTTTAGTTGAGAGTATGATTTTTGTGACATCAAAGAGTGCAATAAGGTGGAAAAAAAATAATTGTCAGAAAATAGGGTAGGTAGGTCGGTTGTAGACTGAAAACCGAATGAAATGACAGTCATGAAGACAAAGAATTTCTTATCTTCTTGTTTTAAATGTTTAAGAAAAACCCGTTAATACCCCCTGTATGCTGTCTAAGTGATGGCTGCAATGGTTGTATTACCCCCGGAATGCCGTCTAAAAGATGGATGCAATGGCTGTAATTTATGCATAGTACATATCTGTCAACAGGTTTGGTATGGTATCACTTACTTTTTTAGGGGATTGACTGCAATGGCACATAGTCTGTCGGTCTTAGATGCAGATAGTATATGAATCACATTTTCAGTGCCATTAATTCTACCCACTCCTACGCTATTGTGATTATAACTTCCATCACTAAGTGTCATGTAAACATTCCCTGCAAAAAAAAAATTATCATAATTATAAATTAGGCTACATATATATGTGAAACTCCTGCTTGGAAGAAACTTGGTATAAATAAAATGCTGAGATTATTTAGATATTACATCTAGGAGGCATACAAAACCTTTCTTCTTATGTTAGGAAATACTTTTACTTCATCTCCTGACATCTGAAGACGTAAGCTGCTGTCTGCTTCAAATGCTACCTAGACTGTGTTTCCTCCAGTGTGGAAAAAGTGCAGTGCCATGTACTTCACAAGTGTGATTCCGCAGCTTAGTCGATTGAATTTTGAGGACAGGTTACGGACACTGTATCTGATAACTTTAGAAATCAAATGCTATAGATCAAAGCTGATTTGCTGGAAGTGAACATGTGCGAACTTTCCATGGACATACTCTAGTTGAAATTATTTATAAACAGCTCTAGATTGGGTATATGTAAACCCATAATGCACTTCTGTGATAATATCATGACTTGAGCAATTTCCCATTGACACATCCTAAATATTCCACAAAATACCAAGGCAATCAGATTATGATTTCAACTCGTTCACACACACACACACACACACACACACACACACACACACACACACACACACACACACACACACACATACACACACACACACACACACACACACGTGCACGCACATGCACACACACACATGCACAGACATAGACATACACACATGTATACACACACATCATGCACACACATACATACATACATGCAGGCACACACACATGCACAGTAACACTGAAATAAAGCACTTTCTCTATGAATAACACTGAATAAAGTACTTTCTCTATGTGCTACACTCGTTTAAAGCATTCGTATTACAATGAATAACACTGAAGTAAAGTACTTTCTATATGTGTTACACTCGTTTAAAGCATTCGTATTACAATGAGTAACACTGAAGTAAAGCACTTTCTCTATGTTCTACACTTATTTATAGCATTCATATTACAATGAGTAACACTGAAGTAAAACACTTTCTCTATGTGCTACACTTGTTTATAGCATTCATATTACAATGAGTAACACTGAAGTAAAGCACTTTCTCTATGTTCTACACTTATTTATAGCATTCATATTACAATGAGTAACACTGAAGTAAAACGCTTTCTCTATGTGCTACACTCATTTATCATTCATATTACAATGGGTAACACTGAAGTAAAGCACTTTCTCTATGTTCTACACTTATTTATAGCATTCATATTACAATGAGTAACACTGAAGTAAAGCACTTTCTCTATGTGCTACACTTGTTTATAGCATTCATATCAAGTGTAAAAGTATACTGTTTCAATTGGTTTATTTACCAGCCTAGCATGTGGCCTTTCTAATGCGGTCAATTGGCAAATGTTAGAGTATAGCTTTACTTTTAATTAATGTTATGGCTTGTAAAAGGTTTCTAAACTCAGCTTGTGCCATTATAAAGTTGAATACTTACTGGCAACCCAGTCAACAGCTATGTTGTATATATAACCTATACTGCTATAGACAATAACTTCTTCTCCACTGCCATCAGGATGGACACGCTTCAGTCTTCCATACTCATTATAGATGATAAACTCATCCTCCATGTAAACATCAATGCCTGAAACACTATATTCAGCTTAATAAACAAAACAGAGTCATGTCATTAACAAGTCTTCATTCAAGACACCCCCCCCCCCCCCCAAACAGACACTTTAATGTTGTCTCCATGACGATGTATTAGCGTTTTTGAGTCAATTGGTAAATCATGATTGCTCACCACAAATATGGCTGCCACAGAGTAAAAAGTTACATGAGCACCAAAAGTAATGCATGTGTACGTCGTTTAAGTGGTTCTGTATTATCTAAAGTAATGATCTAAAAGACATTAGCCACACATAAATTAATTGCTATGGATATTCAAACTATTTTATCTAAAGGTAATAAGCACTTTGGAGTCATGAATATTCGTAACTATTTATCTAAAGGTAATAAGCACTTAGGAGTCATGAATATTCATGACTATTTTATCTGAAGGTAATAAGCACTTAGGAGTCATGAATATTTATTTATGAATATCTGAAGGAAATAAGCTCTTAAGAGTCATGTACATTCAGTGTACATCTAATGAATATTTATGTATACTAAGACCCATGATGCAATGGTGTAGAGGTGAAGAACAGACTTACTTTGATGTTTCTCGGCAACCGAGCTAAAATTATATGACATGGAATCCTGAAATCACTCCAGAACCCAAATTTTAGAAAAATACCAAATTTTCATGGAATGGCATTCCCCGTTAATAATGACTTCATCATACCTAATAACTTGGGCAACATTGCTTCCTCCTGGCCATCTTGGAGACTATATCCATGGATCACTCCACTGGACACCACAAGCATAAAGTTCTCATGACCTATTCAAAATAAAATAGGAAAACAAATCCTGATAATGCTGTTGGTTCATCAATCCCAGATATATTTTGTGGCCTTTTTGACGGCAATGTTACCGGTATGATCATGAAACATGAAACAAAAGGTCCTCTGGCATACTTTATCATCTGGCTCAACAAAAATCTTACCAACAGTCCTTTTTTTTTAATTTTTAAAAAAAAAATGTTTATGCTGGGAATTTCTCCCAGCGATTTTCTGTTATGCAGACAAATACACACAAACAAACAAACACAAATGCTACAGAGATCCATTCGGGTTTAGGACTACGTGACAGGGATATGTAGCACACTCTATATCACGTTGCTGTGGAACTGTCAAGGCTTTCCCAGTCAGTCCACAGGCTATCCCAGAGTCACCCAGGCCAGGCAAACATAGCACCTGCGGGCTCCGTGTGAGTAATCATCACCGACTTTTCGAGTCATTACTCCAGGAGTCCCCCCAAATTCGCACTCGTCTTGTGAGTGAGACACAGCTGAGTGATACAGCCTACCCATCGCGTCTGTAGAACACTCACCCTGGGTTTGGGTTGTCACAGAAAAATCCCGTTTCCAGTGGGATTTGAACCTGTGACCTCTCGACTAATCCTGTACGCTAACCACTACGCTACAGGGAGCTTTTAATTGGTTAACAAAAATCTTACCAATGGCAATTCGCACATCTGAAATCCAATGTCAGACAATACACATACAGTGAGAGCTAGAGAAACAAAACCTTAACATGAAAACACCCCTACATGATAATGGAACATCCCACGAACTTTAGCCAAGTTATTATGTAACATTATATAACCATACTTCCACTGCAAAAAATGAACTATCTTGGCAGAAAATCACTCTTTGGATGTAACTTGACAATCACCGATTCACTGATTGGATCACTTTCATTTCGTCAATTTTTCATCTGCACACCATAAACAGTGGCCCATCCTAATTTGAAATCAATTGATCCAGTGGTTTCTCACTTTAAGTTGGTCACACATACACACACACACACACATACACTTGTGCGCACACACACACACACACACACATACGCGCACATACACACATCCACACACACACACACACACATGCACACACACACATACACATCCACGCACGCACACATGCACACACACATACACATCACACACACACACACACATACACACGCATACATGCATGCACACACACATGCACACACACACACACACACGCACACACACACACACACACACAAAGACAAAACTTGATGCCTATAGAATGCTGAATCTCAGTTCAGTTTGGCTAAAAATGTTACTACATGTAACATGGAAGGGGGGGGGGCATAAATCTTTTAAATGTTTTGCTTGATTATTGAGTTGATAAGGTCATGAGAAACTTAAAAATAAAATGGAAATAATCATTTTGTTCAAATTTTTGATAAATCATTCATGAGGAGGAATAATTTTATTATTTCCCAATATTTTACTTCATTCAGCCATAAAAATACATAAAAAAACAGTTTTGTCACTACTCACCTAGCGACTCATAGTGACAAAGCCCTTTAGGTCACTTGTATTTTCCTTGGCTGAGTGAAGAAAAATATTGGGGAAATAATATCTAAATATACTAGAGAGTTATTGTCAAACCCCCCCAAAAAACTAATCATGTGAATTTTTTTCATCCAGCCAGAAAATAATCTTGACCAAAGAGGCCTTTATTTCTACTCGTCTAGCAACTCGTAGTGACAAAATCCTTAAGTCAAGATTAATCTCAGACTGAACAAAAAAATATTGGAGAGTAATATAATTATACCAGCACCAATACTATGAAAGAATAATTGGGAAAAGTAATGGTAACTTTGGACGTTTTAACTGATATTTTGAACACAGTAAAACCAAAGACGTAGCCACATATTGTCATGACATGGATGCATGTTGTAGTGACATATAATGACCAGGGTATAAATTCCAATTTTTTTGTTCCAACTTGGCTTGTATGGTATAATTACTTCTAATCTGGAGCTACTGATAAAATTAACCTCCCACAATTGTCACAGTAACTATGAATTGATTATTTGTGGTTACAAAAAATGTGTCAACATTGTTTACAATACTTGTAGATTAGTATTTATTATAAAATTTCCCATGATGCAACATTCAACATGGCGGGTTTGCAAGTTCCCTTTTATCATGTGTTCAAAATAACACTTAATATGACTTGAAACTTGTGTATATATAATGTATATGTCTGACAATGCATGCATGCAATATGATTTGAAAAAACTTACGTGTACATGTCTGTCCATCCTGCTCTTGTTGATAGCCAATGGAACATTTGCACACTTTGGTCTTATCACTGGTAGGAAGACAAAGATTTGGACAGCCTCCATTGTTGTGTTTGCATTGGTTGGTGTTTACAGATTGGTCATGTTCAAATTGAAAGACTTGTAAAAAATCAACTTGCTGTGGGTAGTTATAGGTTCCCAGCAACACTACTGGATTGCTACCATTTGATTTGTAAACTCTGGTCAACGCTTTCTGGAAC
This sequence comes from Glandiceps talaboti, assembly GCF_964340395.1. Taxonomy (NCBI): domain Eukaryota; kingdom Metazoa; phylum Hemichordata; class Enteropneusta; family Spengelidae; genus Glandiceps; species Glandiceps talaboti. The sequence goes on from NC_135568.1 coordinate 2,067,060, forward strand.
GTGTATTTTATCTCTAACAATGACAAACAACAATGCAATCAGCTGTTATTTCTTACCATGATGGATTCTTTGCATTAGCAGTTCAAGTGCAACTTTCCTGACTTGGTGAGCCAGCAAGTCGAGTGTCATAAAAATTGTTTGCATCTCTAAAGCTATTTGCAATGTCACTGATAATGGGTCAGTAAAACTGATAGCAACTGATATGACATTAGGGGCTTCACACTTAGATATTGAGCTTAGCTTTGCCTGATGTGTTATGTAATAGTGCTTTATCACATTTGCAAATATTGCCAACAAACAATATTCAGTGATAAGAAAGATAAGAAACCCCCACTTCCTTAGCTAATGGCTTGATTCTATAATGCAAATAACAAGTCTTCAAAGAAGACACAATCTCAAATACAAATTACTGCTGTGTGAATGAAAGAAATGTACGGTAACATGTACTACAAAGTACCGCAATGATAATATGAAAGACACAGCCTGACTCTGAAGGTCAAACTGAAGTTCAAAGTTCAATCTCTTAACGGACAATTGCACAAAAGCTCAATAAACAAACTTTGTTCGTTTATCAGGGTGGGGGTCTGATGTCAATACTATTCCTGAACTTCACCTTTACACCTGTAACAGAATTTCAAAAACTTTCAACTTGCAATGCTAACAAGTTCTGATAACCTGTATTTACTACTGAGATGTTGATAAGTTGATTCAATTTAATTCTAATGTGATATATAGTGCTGGGTTTCTGGTTAATATGTTTACCATGTTTTTATAATGTATCAATAGTAGTGGTGTGACTGCCCATGGCACGGTTTCATTGTGGTTTAATATACCATGTCACACTTATGAATGTTCATTTAGGAGGAGGGGGAAAGGGGTATTTAACTTAAATTAACTTAACTTAAATTTAAAAATATATATATATATATATATATATATATATATATATATATATATATATATATATATATATATATATATATATATATATATATATATATATATATATATAATTATATAATTATTTTTTTTTTTTTTTTTTTTTTTTCCCCAATGTAGGGAATAGCCTTTACTGACAATTTTCACTTGTTAGGAGTAATAGATAGGGGGTTATAAAAGGAACAAATGACTTATACAGTACTTGTATAGTACAGAAAATCTCCATGTACGGCAAGAGTTGTCACTCCTTGTAAATCACTTAGTACTGTTTCCCTTGACGTTCCATCTACAGCACACCTTTCAATCTGTAAAAAAATAGCCAAAACGTCACTGTAGTACAACTGTATTATAGTATACGTGTTATTTAAAAAAAACAAAAACATGTTTGTCCACTTGCCTAACAATCAGCTTTGTCGGTTTTGCAATATATAATACATCACATATATTTCACTGTTGCTAGGGGCATGGTCTAGTGCTAGACATATACATGTTAATTTGCTGAGTATTTATCCATTTGCCTATGCAGCCCTGTTGCCAACTTTGCCATTTGGCTGTTGCTATGGGAATGGTCTTGTTGCTATGCATAAGCTTAGCATGTTCACTTTTTGGATGTTTATCCTCTTGCCTAACTCTCCCCATTTATATCTTTGCAATATACATCATCATTTCATCATTTGTTGCTATGGGCATCGTCTTAAGGAGTTATATATAACTCCTTAAGTTGCAATAAATCAATAAACTACTACTACTACTACTACTACTACTACTACTACTACTACTACATGAAAGCTATCTTACAGCCTTGAATTCCTGTCGCAAGTGATTAAGGCTTTAAAGATGGAGGGGTGGTGGATAAAAAAACAGACTAACATTGACAACTTTACTATATCACAAAATTACATTACCAGAGTGTACATATATAATAACTCACCGTATTTTTAGAAGTGTCACTCCAGTATAACTTTTGTTCTACCACATCAAGGCTGAAGAATGCCAAATCAAAGATGTCTTCACTCACTATAGTTGTTACCTGACTACCATCCATGTTTGCCTTCATTATAAAGGATCTATCACTGTCTTCCCAGTACATCTTACTACAAAATAAAGTTGAACCACAGGGTGTACAGGACAGATAATCAATTTTGTTCTTGCAATTTTCAGGATTTATTTATAATTAAAATGAATAAATAAAGTTTTAAATATTGCCACCATAACTATTGTTTCCTCTCACTGTTTTTTCCTATTTCCTACTTTATCACTGTCTTATCAGAGTTTACCAACTTTGAATTAACCCATTCAGTACTGAAAACTTTGCCGCCAAAATTATTTGAACAAAATTCTTGTTTTTATGAAAGTTTTTGGCATATATCAGCTTCATTTTAGACTGGAATTAAAGAAATGTTATTTCGTAATGAAGTAATATTGTTATAACTATGAAAATGTTCATATAAATTGGGTCCCAAAATTATTCAAAACTCGTCTTCAGTCATGAAAGGGTTAATTAGTAGAGTGCTAATCCTCGAACAAACTCATCAAGAACTGACATACCATTGGTTTTAAAAACAACTGCTAAATTCTATTTACTTTTGATGGGCTGTAAAAAATAATTCTCGCTACCTGCAATACAATTCTATACATCACTGTGGGGTCAAATGGAACGAAGTCGTGCGATAATACATTCTAATGTCGACAACTACACTTCCGGTTGGCTATGCTAATACACAGGAATGTTTCTTTTCCATTTTCAGTTGTAGACATCTCTTGTAATTTTGCTCTGGAAAGATACTGTACATATTTAAATTTCCCACCTCCATAATTATATGAGCTTAAAACTTGCGTTTATCTTATTTGTTACAAATTAAACTGTTGGGAAGAAACATTCATGTGTATTGACATAGGCGACCAGAAGTGTAGGTGTCGACAAATGCAAGCGCGGACACGAGACTGCGTTCCATTTGACTCCTTAGCGATGCATAGAATTGTATTGCAGATAGCGAGAATTGTTGACACATTATGCGGTGAGTGTAGATGTATGGAAATAATATTAGAATTCCAGAAAATCGTGAGAATAAGATTGATTATTTGTCCTGTACCCTGTGGTTGAACAGAACAGAAAAGTCTTACACCTACGGTATGCCAACAGAAATTTCTGTGACCTTTGACACAATTTTTTCACACCAAATTGGACAGAACTTATGCTGGAGTGTGTTAACAAAATTACTACCACTACCACCCCCACCCCCAATCAGATAACAGTAACCTTACCCTTGGGTTGGATCAAGACATATTGCACCTGGTTTTCCAACCCCACCCCCAATCAGATAACAGTAACCTTACCCTTGGGTTGGATCAAGACATATTGCACCTGGTTTTCCACCATCATCACCAATACGAACAAGTACAGCTCTAAACGGGGCATCCTCTTCCAGCCGCATCACCTATTAGTGTATGTGAATTGAGTATAGTAAAGGCTATACTCTCAAATAGTTCTAAAGCAAAGTATTTCAAAAACCTACATTACTGGGAAAATCAATAATAAAATGCCAACTCCAACCTTGAAAGAAACCCGGAATGACGATACAACATTAAGACTTTAGTGAATGTTTGAATTGCCAACCATGCAGTACAAAAGAAATGTTATAACCAGAACACAAATTGTAATGTCATAGAAGGAAGACATCAACATTAACATTATAGTTTCTTTGTAAATCTTTTCACTTGAGTATTAATTAAACACCTTCACAATTTATAGCATACCTCTATCGTCTTTGAAAAAGAATCGGTCCAGTAGATATTTTGAGATATTGAATCGACAGCAATATCAACTACACTGCTAGCAAAATAGAACTCTGACAACCTTTCAGTCTCTCCATCATCCAAATGAACTCTATAGAAAGATTTTGTTCGGTCACCTCCTGCCTGTAATAATCAAGTACAGAGGAAATCAATGTAATGATGAAACATGTCTGATACAGCCCTGGACAGGCTAGTGAGTGAAAGCCCCTGTGTAACTCATCAGACTACAGCCCTGGACAGGCTAGTGTGTGAAAGCCCCTGTGTAACTCATCAGACTACAGCCCTGGACAGGCTAGTGTGTGAAAGCCCCTGTGTAACTCATCAGACTACAGCCCTGGACAGGCTAGTGTGTGAAAGCCCCTGTGTAACTAATCAGACTACAGCCCTGGACAGGCTAGTGTGTGAAAACCCCTCTGTAACTCATCAAACTACAGCCCTAGACAGGCTAGTGTGTGAAAGCCTGTGTAACTCATCAAACTACAGCCCTGGACAGGCTAGTGTGTGAAAGCCCCTGTGTAACTCATCAGACAACAGCCCTGGACAGGCTAGTGTGTGAGAGCCCCTGTGTAACTCATCAGACTACAGCCCTGGACAGGCTAGTGTGTGAAAGCCCCTGTGTAACTCATCAGACAACAGCCCTGGACAGGCTAGTGTGTGAAAGCCTGTGTAACTAATCAGACTACAGCTCTGGACAGGCTAGTGTGTGAAAGCCCCTGTGTAACTCATCAGACAACAGCCCTGGACAGGCTAGTGTGTGAAAGCCTGTGTAACTAATCAGACTACAGCTCTTGACAGGCTAGTGTGTGAAAGCTCCTCTGTAACTCATCAGACTACAGCCCTGGACAGGCTAGTGTGTGAAAGCCTGTGTAACTCATCAAACTACAGCCCTGGACAGGCTAGTGTGTGAAAGCCTGTGTAACTCATCAGACAACAGCCCTGGACAGGCTAGTGTGTGAAAGCCCCTGTGTAACTAATCAGACTACAGTCCTGGACAGGCTGGTGTGTGAAAGCCCCTGTGTAACTCATTAGTCTACAGCCCGGACAGGCTAGTGTGTGAAAGCCCCTGTGTAACTCATCAGACAACAGCCCTGGACAGGCTAGTGTGTGAAAGCCCCTGTGTAACTAATCAGACTACAGTCCTGGACAGGCTGGTGTGTGAAAGCCCCTGTGTAACTCATTAATCTACAGCCCAGACTGCAGGCTAGTGTGTGAAAGCCTCTGTGTTAAAGCTCCTGTGCCACGCTATCAGCTACCACTCACATCTGTACTACTAGTCTGTAAGATATGACATTCATGCCACGTACACTATCAGCCAGCACTCATCGTCTGTACTACTAGTCTTTAAGATATGACATTCATGCCACACTATCAGCTACCACTCACATCTGTACCACTAGTCTGTGAGATATACTACATTCATGCCACGCTATCAGCTACCACTCACATCTGTACTACTAGTCTTTAAGATATGACATTCATGCCACACTATCAGCTACCACTCACATCTGTACTACTAGTCTGTAAGATATGACATTCATGCCACGCTATCAGCCAGCACTCATCGTCTGTACTACTAGTCTTTAAGATATGACATTCATGCCACACTATCAGCTACCACTCACATCTGTACTACTAGTCTGTGAGATACTACATTCATGCCACGCTATCAGCTACCACTCACATCTGTACTACTAGTCTGTGAGATACTACATTCATGCCACGCTATCAGCTACCACTCACATCTGTACTACTAGTCTGTAAGATATGACATTCATGCCACACTATCAGCTACCACTCATATCTGTACTACTACTTACAGTGGTTTAGAAGTCTGATAGGGCTGAACAACACGACATATCTTACAGTGGTTTAGAAGTCTGACAGGGCTGAACAACATGACACATCTTACAGTGGTTTAGAAGTCTGACAGGGCTGAACAACATGACACATCTTACAGTGGTTTAGAAGTCTGACAGGGCTGAACAACATATCTGACACATCTTACAGCGGTTTAGAAGTCTAACAGGGCTGAACAACATGACACATCTTACAGCGGTATAGAAGTCTAACAGGGCTGAGCAACATGACATATCTTACAGTGGTTTAGAAGTCTGACAGGGCTGAACAACATATCTGACACATCTTACAGCGGTATAGAAGTCTAACAGGGCTGAGCAACATGACATAATCTTACAAAGTTGCAGCCTAAAAAATTGTTGCCTACACAGCTACAGAGCAAATAAAAATCTTAACTTTCTATCACAGTATTTTGCCAGAACTAGAGAAAGAAAATATGAAACCAAAAACTTACATAGCTTGTGAAGTATAAATAACTTTGTTCACTGTCAAAGTCTATATCATCTATGTTAAGTGTACTAGGCGAGATTGTAATTGGTGGAAAATGCACAACTGGGTCCAGACCACGTCTTCTTATTTTTTTATCCTCTACGAAAATTAGAAATGGTTCCGTACCTGTATGTTCAACAAATATATAATTCAATACAAGTTTAAATTAAAACATCCAAAAAGATGAGACTGTTAATGGCATTGTAGTAAACGGATTACGCTCAATATCTTTTATCATTTTTCCTGATATTTCAGACAAATCTGATGAAGTTTTGGAGGATAAGATGTTTGACAAAATTTGACCAAATTTGCATTAATTTATTAAAAGTTTGACATTTCCATGACAACTACAAAGAGATTGTGGTAATCATCACAGGTTCCCACATAACTCCTTCAAGATATTCTCAAAATGGTTAGTACATGAAACACGTCAAGTGAAGTAGAACTTCTGTACATGATGATTTCAAAGTTGACTATTAAAGTTACCAACTAAGGTGATATTTTATCACCTAAAACATGCATGTAAACAATAAAAATAGCAGGTGTTCTCAGGATTTATAAACTTAAAAGAAAAAAATAGCGCTAATAGTGTTGTAGCACAACTGCAGTTTTTTGTTTATATTCATTTGGTTGCCTAGCCATCCCTGTTGTTACTTTTACCATGGCTGCCATTCAGTGAAAAATGATATCATGACACTTAAAAAATAAAGCCTGTGTGTATATTTGTCTTCTCCAATATTACGTGTGGATATGATTCAAGACAAACTGGCAACAAATAAATGGTCTGTGATAGAAAGTCACGGTCAAAGTTCAATGCCTTAAAAGAAAGCCTGTACCTGATAATAGTGGGGTAGACACTTGAATGACATCTCTATGTATTACAGTTTTTTAGTTTTGCCATTAATATTGATTTTTTATTATTTTAACAACAAAAATTTGGTCAAATTAGCATATGTTGCAAAATAAAGCGATGCCCTTATGTCCCATACAACATATGTCATCTTTGTGCCACATTTGACAGAAATTGGATTTTGCATGTCTGAGAAATGACGTGTTATATATATGGACAGATGGATGCATGGACGGACACACAGAGCCCATTAACAATGGGGGGGGGGGGCTAAAAATGTAGGACATGCACTAACAGACAACATTGTGTGAAATGTACAAAACATTGTGCTGCCTAATTGAAACATTCACTATGGTTTTGTAGTATAAGCCATTGAAGTTAAAGTGGTCATATGGATGAGAATTTGATATTTATTTTGGATTTTTATTTGATAAAACAGCTTCACCATGTTTTTCTACATGAAAAAATAATGTGAAATAACATATACCAAGTCCATGTTCACATCTCAATAAACGGCAAAACATTAAACAATGTGTAAAATGTTTGTTATTGTACGTACAATAACAAACTTTTTACACTTTTTGCATCTTTTTGCAATGTATTGAGTTATGAACATGGATTTGGTATATGTTATTCAAGTAGAAAAACATGGTGAAGCTTTTTTATCAAATAAAAATCCAAAATAAATACCAAATTCTCATCCATATGGCCACTTTAAGTACTCACTTTTATTGCAGGATACACCATCTTCATTAAGTATGTATCCAACTGCACACAGACATGTGTAGCCTGGTGAATTAGGAGACAGGAGACATATATGTGAGCACTCTCCATTCTCACATGGATTAGATGCTGTAAATTGACAGAACAATAAACATTTCAACAATTCAAAAAAATAATATTTATAATTAATATCTATATTTTTTACAGACATAAAGTACTCTAACAAGAGGTTTTAGTAGGAGCCCAAGACAATTACCCCATCCACCCACCCAGACAATTACCCCATAGGACCCCCCCCCCCACCACATATACACACAAAAATACTGATCTGCCCCAGATATGGGCTCATTTGATTGAAATCTGTCTGTACCTAATTCTATCATCGATACATGTTACACATATTTTCGATGACAAGTCCACTAAGCAGCAGAATCAAAAGTAAAATAAGGCAACAGGTTTAATTTGTAATTATGTTGTATACATTCCACAAACTTTGATCTTACTTATAATATCACAGGGTAAAGGACAAATAATCAATTTTGTACCCATGATTTTCAGGATTGCTTATATTATTTTCTGTATATTTCAAATTAAGTTTTAAATACTGTTTCCTCTCACTGTTTTTTTCTTCTATTTCCTACAACATCTACTGATACGACTAATGGTTCGCGTATAACTATTAGTCAGATCAGTAGATGTTTACATTCACGGCATAATGCGTTAATTTGGGCAAATAGTGAGTTTGTTCTAGCAAGCTACTAATTAATGCAAAGCTGATAAACTCAGATAAGACATTGATATCAGGTAGGAAATAGAAAGAAAAAAACAGTGAGAGGAAACAGTATTTAAAACTTTATTTGAAATATACAGAAAATAATATTAGAAATCCGGAAAATCGTGAGTACAAAATTGATTATTTGTCCTTTACGCTGCGGTAATATCAAAGAACATCCACACATGCAATAGATCTGTTGCCGGTTCCAAGATACATTGCACGTCTCTCCATACAATGTACTGTGTACACACTGAGGGGTTTGCATCCACTACTCTGGGGGATGGTTGTCACCAGACCATACCCTGAGTTCACCTGTAAAATCCTTCTCTGTCATTGATGACATTTAGTCTTTCTTCTATAAAATCACTCATAATCAAAGATGTCAAAATGACTTTCCATCATTTTCTGTTATTTCAAACATAATAACAAGACTAAATGTAACAACATAAGCGACGGCATTTTGTGCAATGTATCTTGGAACCGGAAAATAGATTATAATACCTGTAGGTTGTGCAGCATCACTGTAGATATGTACTGCATACACATCAGGTATATCAACATCAACAATACTGACATTTTGACCTGTAAACTTGTTGGCCCGTAACAAATGTTTTCCTCTTTCTGCTGTCCAATAGACATAGTCTTCAAAAACTATAAATACTGTTGACCAACTAAGATGCAATAACTGTACAAAGGGATGAAAATTGTATACTATTATTATCATTATTATTCTTTATTTATACAATGAATTGACACAGCAAAACACTCATTATGAGGATTGGCTATTTATTTCGGATTTTTAATTTATAAAACAATTTTATTATGGCTTCCTACTTGAAAAATCAATGTGACACAACATATGCTAAGGCCTAATAAAAAAATTGTGTAGTACCGATTACACTCAATTTTAGAATAGGTCGGTACGTAGATTTTATCTTATTTTATTTTATCAATATATATTTTTTTTCTGTGTTTGTGTCTAGTTCAGGTTTTCTATTGTTTTCCAAATGGTCTCTGTGTTGTTTATTTCTTCCTATTAGATGTATAGCCATTACAGATTGGAAGAATAGTTTTATATTTCTGTGACAGCAACTATTAGAATGTCTACCTTTCATCTGTGTTAAGACTATAGCTGATTATTACTATCAACTCAATTAAAAGAAAGGTCTACTTAATTCTGACCAATGACAGCTTGTGTAAGAAGATTGAGGTGTAATATTCATGTCATGTGACTTGATTCTGACCAATGACAGCTTGGGTAAGAAGGTTGAGGTGTAATATTCAGGTCATGTGATTTGATTCTGACCAATGACAGCTTGAGTAAGAAGATTGAGGTGTAATACTCATATCATGTGATTTGATTCTGACCAATGACAGCTTGGGTAAGAAGGTTGAGGTGTAATATTCAGGTCATGTGATTTAATTCTGACCAATGACAGCTTGTGTAAATAAGTTGAGGTGTAATAATTTAATCCAAGACTCACCCTTGTACTCGCAAATACCTGGTGCCTGTTATTTCCATGATAATCACAGAAATCTATAAAACTTTGCCTATTATCATAAAAATACACTCTCTTGTTGGGAAGATCAAGAGCCAATTGACGAAGCTCATAAACTCCATCACTGATAATGGTGATTGGATTACTTCCATCCATGCCAGCTCTCTCAACTTTAGCAGGATATACAGTTGTCCAGAACATCAGCCGCTGACTGTAAAATATCAATATACTAACTATATAAGAATACTTTTATTACAAGGCAATACTGAAACATAATTTTTCATTTTTTTTTTTTTTTGCTGGGAATTCCTCCCAGCGATTTCCTGTTATGCAGACAAATATACACACAAACAAACAAACACAAATGCTACAGAGATCCATTCAGGTTTGGGACTATGTGACAGGGCTATGTAGCACGCTCTGTATCACGTTGCTGTGGAACTGTCAAGGCTTTCCCAGTCAGTCCACAGGCTATCCCAGCGTCACCCAGGCCCAGCAAACATATAGCACCTGCGGGCTTTGCGTGAGTAATCGTCCCCGACTTTTCGAGTCATTACTCCAGGAGTCCCCCTAAATAAATAAAACATAAAAATAGTGCCAATGGCATTGTAGGACAACTGTAGACTTTGGGAAATGATTGATTATGTACATTTTTGTGATTTTCAGGTTTTCTTTTCATGACGTACAGTTTTTCCCCCATTAGCCATTCAAGTGCTACAAACCCAACTTGGTGAGCCAGCAAGTCGGGTATAACAAACATTGTCTATTGTGAAACCACTCCTGCTTGGTTAATGGCTTCATCCCATTATGTTAATTTTTATTTCATTTTCATAATTTTAATTAAGAATACAAACATGACAGATAAAGCAAGAAACAAGACTGCAACAAAACGACACAGATGTTCGAAAAGTGTGACACTACACAATATTGAATTGAATTATTCCCTGGAAATTTAGATAACATTTCCAGGGTTTAGGGAGTGTCCAGATTTTACTTCGGGGGAGGGGGAGGGGAATTTTCAGGGGGTGGCACCATCCCATAGAAACACAATCTGGACACTCCATTAGCATACTCTGTCCTGGCAGACTGATTCACACTCATCCCAATAGGGAATTTGCAATCCAGACTGAGCATCCTCAGATGCAAAGGACTATGGGACTATCTGTGGTTATCGTAATACCTAATCTGGAGCTACCAATAAAATAAACCTCCCACAATGGTCAGGGTAACTATGAATTGATTATTTCTGGTTAAACCACAAAAAAAACTTTGTATAGTATATAGGATGCGTACTAGTCATTGAATCACTGCGCGCGCGCGAGCTATCAAAAGACTAAAAACTGGGGTACTTACCCATCTCTAGGATCTAGTGCAAGAGATCTATAGTCTTCAATACTTAATGGCAGATAGTTTGCATGAGTTGAGTTCAATTTGGCCACTAGTATCCTCCTCCTACGATACCTGATTCCCTCTACAATGTACATATTTTTTCCAATCCAATCCACTGCTATGTCAAGCACATATAAAGTTGACATTGTCCTTCTCTGAAATTTGGAAAATTACATGTCATATCTATCTGAAAGTTGTAATTCTTCATGTGCTGAGCAAATGACCCCCAAATTTTTAAGGTACTGTAACCGTCTTCCTAGGTGGGTCACAGCACCTTAAAACATTTTGGGTCATTTGCTCCCTACATGACGAACCCTATGATGTGCGAGTGCAAGTGTGGCGTACTCATGGCTTGAATAGGGAACTTGCAATCCAGACTGAGCATGCTCTGACACAAAGGACTATGGGATTATCTGTGGTTATCATAATACCTAATCTATATCAATAAAAAAAAAACCTCCCATAATTGTCAGGGTAACTATGAATTGATTATTTGTGGTTACAAACAATGTATCAACATTGTTTATAATTCCGATTGATTGGTATTTATCATCACATTTCCCATGATGCAACATTCAACATGGCAGGTTCGTAAGTTCCCTATTGCAGTGTTCCCTGCAGCAGCACTTTCATGAATGTAGAGAGTGGAAGTTAGGCAGAAAACACTGCAAACAAACGTGCAAATCCCTGGAACTCATGTAGCATGCCAGTGGGGTTCTGTTATTATAGCATGTTTATCTGAAACAACAAACAACAAAAATAACACTGCGCATCAAGGGCTTTCATGTAGAACTAAAGATCATGTACTCATATGCATATCATTTCCATGTCATTTGCATATCATTTGCATATCATTTTCCGTGTAATTTGCATATCATTTGCATGTAGCTACGCAATAATGTTTTTGGTAGTGCACTGAAGTGCAAATACCACTAGTATGCATGCGCACCATATTACATACATAACATCACATAGTATAGTTGCTACATCTACTAGAGCCAGAAGTAGGCAAGGCAATAAATGCCAGGCAGTAAGTGTTTTCTAACACATCATATTCATACAGTAGATATTCTTTCCACGGTCAAAATTATGTCACTGATAGGGCACACATTCCACTGTAATGTTGCCCTATGGAATATAACAATAGCACCAATGCTGTTGTAGCACAACTGTCCAATTTTTTTAATTGTTTATCCGCATGCTGATCCATGCTAGGTATAGGTGTTCATTTGCTGAATGTTTATCCAGTTGCCTGTATCCAATCCTGTTATTATCTTTGCAATATACATCATCATATCGCTATTGCTATGGGCATGGTCTTGTTGCTAGGCATATTTGCATACATTTTTTGAAAGTTCATTCACTTTTCTATTAATCCATGATTGTTTTCTTTGCAATATTAATCATTCATCCATTCATTCATTCATTCATTCATTCATTCATTCATTCATTCATTCATTTCACCATTCAATGATTCATTCATTTGTTCAGATGTTCATTTATTAATTCATTCATTTATGCCATGCACTGTGTGGCTTCACCAACATACAAACCATAGCATTTGAGAGTCAGATATAGATCAATAACTTCAAAGTCAACTTACAACTACATCTACGTCTGTTCCATTCACAAAGCTTGATATTATGCTCTTCCTAGACACATAGTAAATTCTTCCTGTTGTTGTATCACTGTCAATGTATGTAGCTGGCCATCCTTGAATACTTATAATATCCTCACCATCACCTAAAGTATGCAGGTCTTGTCGCACATAGGTCTTAAAATCAGTTGAGATTAGATACACTGGTGACTGATCTGTGTTCACAACAAAAGACAAATTACATATGTTAAAGCTCCACTGGCTGTAACTGGACCATTTTAAAGTGGCCATATGGATGAGAATTTGGTACTTATTTTCAAATTGGATTTTTATTTGATAAAACACCTTCACTATGTTTTTCTACTTGAAAAAATAATGCGAAAGAACATATACCAAGCCCATGTTCATAACTCAGTGCATTGCAAAATGATGCAAAAAGTGTAAAAAGTTTGTTATTGTACGTACAATAACAAACATTTTACACATTGTTTAATGTTTTGCCGTTTATTGAGATGTGAACATGGACTTGGTATATGTTATTTCACATTATTTTTTCAAGTAGAAAAACATAGTGAAGCTGTTTTATCAAACAAAAATCCAAAATAAATACCAAATTCTCATCCATATGGCCACTTTAAAATGGTTTTGTTAGATACATGTATACTTGACTTATTCATAAGGGTGACCCTATATTTTTTGGGGGGGAGGGGGGGGGGGGTTCTGTTTCTCATTACACAACCGACTCAAATTTTCAGCTCTGACATCAAAATACAAAATATTTTAAAATATTTTTATTTGCACCTGCCGTTAATATTTTGTGGAACAGTACCCTCTCTGGCAAGAATAAGCAAGTGTCATGGTGGTGACGATGACAACACTTAATTGGTCAGAAACAGAAGACCTGAGGAAACCTGCGTTGTTCGGTAGAGTCAAACTGAACGACACTCTTCTTAGTTACAATGTGGTAAATATAATCAAACCCTGAATGGGGTTCAAACCTGACAGCAGTGGTAAGAGGCAAGTGGTTTAACCACTCGGCCACCGACAACAATATTAATATTGCAATTAGCAATTGTCTGAAGGAGTACATGTAAACAATTATAACTGCCTGTCAATTTGTGATGGATGACTACTGGCATGCACTGTTTACCTTTGGCCCAGCAGGCACTTTAGACAGATTAAGTTTTTTGGTAACTTTGACAATACATGAGTTGAGATGATCATAGTAATCGTAACATGTTTGTATAGGAACGACGCTACTCTTATTTGTACATTGATAATAGGGAACTTGCAATCCAGACTGAGTATGCTCAGATGCAAAGGACTATGGGGTTTTTCTTATTTGTGCATTGACAATTATACCATGTTTTAATGAAATAGAGATGACTATTTTTTTTTCATAATGTTGACTTACCGTCAACTTTACAACTTCTTCCATCAGTGAGTAGCCTATATCCTTCTACACACTCACATCTGAATGAACCTTTCTCATCACTACACTTCTGGCTGCAAGCTCCTGGTGGCTCACATTCATTTATATCTATAATAATGATAATTAGATATTAATTATTCCCCAATAGTTTTCTATGTTTAGCCAAGGAAAATACGAGTGACCTAAGGGGTCTTTGTCACTACGAGTCACTTAACGAGTAGTAACAAACCTTAGGTCATGAGTATTTTCAAGCTGAATTATGAGATTAACATAACTATACCAGCATCAGTAATATAAAAGAAAAATCTGGGAAAGTAATAGTAATTTTAACGATTTTGTCTCATATTTTGAACACAGCAGAACCAGTGATGTGGACATCTGTTGTTGTGATGTAGAACAACCAGAGTATATGTTCCATATTTTTTGTTTAACTTGGCTTATGCATGGTACAAGAAAGGTTAATTGGGTAAGGTTGGGTGATGTAATTTTTGGATGCACTGGTAAAGACGTATTTTGGTGACCCTTACCTGTACATGTTTTCGTATCATTCATCAATTCCATGCCAACTGGACACAGACAAGTTACCCCAAATGGTGTCTGCATGCAGTCATTGGAACAACCACCATCTAAAATCTCACATCTGTCATTGTCTGTGAGAAAACACAAACAGGTAGGAAGTAACTGATAAAGCCATTGAACAGCTTGGTGTACATAGTAATGAAATTCCTACTCAGAGAGTCAAAATATTTCTTGGAAGTGAATCACAAATTTTATTCTGATTGTGTACACTCTTTGCAGAATACAATTTCCTAATTTGTAGATTTTCTGAACTTATGAATATTAATGAGATAATACAGAAGTAGTGAACTTGACGCAAGGAAGGTTTTAACTTGAACAGCACAGTAACTAGACACTAAAAGTAATATATTACCCATTAACCTTTCACGACAATTGGCCTAGACATTTTTCTCTCTTAACTATGACACTCACTTAGATACACACACACACACACACACACACACACACACGCATATATGCACACACATACACACACATACACATACACATACAAAGACAGACAGACAGACAGACAGACAGACAGACAGACAGAGACAGACACACAAAGACACAGACAGACAGACAGACAGATGGAGTCACACAGGCACACAGACAACAAAGACACAGACAGACACAGACACATAGACACAGACACATCAAACACAATGATACACACACAATACATACCCCAACATGTATGTGCAAATTGTGTATGTGTGTGCATATTAGTAAAATATGCACACACATACACAATTTGCACATACATGTACACACCTGGTCAAGACCATAGTAGACACACAGAGACATACATACAAAGACACAGACAAAGACAGACACAGACAATTAACATACAGACACAGAGAGACAGATAGACAGACAGACAGACAGACAGACAGACAGACAGACAGACAGACAGACAGACAGACAGACACAGACAGACACAGACACAGACAGACAGACACAAATCATCATGACTATAGCATTATTCAATTCAGTTGTGCTAACAAGGTAACAACACCTTCAATATACGATAAAGCTTTACTCACTACAAAAAGGACTTTCATCTTGACCATCAGAACAGTCCTGTTCACCATTACATACTAAACTGTCAGATATACATTGAGTTGTTCCTGGACATAGCCATTTACCATGCTCACATTCAAATGCCGGCGTTGCTATGCATTGCATCCAGATAAAAGAAAAACATCAGCCTTGGTGTTATGGGTGGTATGATCATTAAAACACACACGATTTTAATTATAATCAAAAGTTCAACAGATACAGTACAAATGGGGTTACCTTCAAGGTATTTTGCACTCATATCATGACATATTTTACATACACTCGGACAACTTCAAATGCAAAATAAACAATTATAGATGTGCAGCACACACATGTGATATAGAAGCTAATGAGTACTTTTGTTGATTATCGGGTTGGAAAGTGAACAATTGAAGCCATGAAAATCATAAAGTCAATGTGTAATGTTATTATCAGGTTGGAAAGTAAACAATTGAAGCCATTGGAATCATCAAGTCAACTTGATGTGTAATGTTTTTATCAGGTTGGAAAGTAAACAATTGAAGCCATTACAATCATCAAGTCAACTTGATGTGTAATGTTATTATCAGGTTGGAAAATAAACAATTGAAGCCATTAAAATCATAAAGTCAACTTGATGTGTAATGTTTTTATCAGGTTGGAAAGTAAACAACTGAAGCCATTAAAATCATAAAGTCCACTGTAATGTTATTATCAGTTTGGAAAGTAAACAATTGAAGCCATTACAATCATCAAGTCAACTTGATGTGTAATGTTATTATCAGGTTGGAAAGTAAATAATTGAAGTCATTAAAATCATCAAGTCAACTTGATGTGTAATGTTATTATCAGGTTGGAAAGTAAATAATTGAAGCCATTACAATCATCAAGTCAACTTGATGTGTAATGTTATTATCAGGTTGGAAAGTAAACAATTGAAGCCATTACAATCATCAAGTCCACGTCTAATGTTTTTATCAGGTTGGAAAGTAAACAATTGAAGCCATTAAAATCATCAAGTCAATGTGTAATGTTATTATCAGGTTGGAAAGTAAACAATTGAAGCCATTAAAATCATCAAGTCCACTGTAATGTTATTATCAGGTTGGAAAGTAAACAATTGAAGCCATTAAAATCATCAAGTCCACTGTAATGTTATTATCAGGTTGGAAAGTAAACAATTGAAGTCATTAAAATCATCAAGTCAATGTGTAATGTTTTTATCAGGTTGGAAAGTAAACAATTGAAGTCATTAAAATCATCAAGTCAATGTGTAATGTTATTATCAGGTTGGAAAGTAAACAATTGAAGCCATTAAAATCATCAAGTCCAAGTCTAATGTTTTTATCAGGTTGGAAAGTAAACAATTGAAGCCATTAAAATCATAAAGTCCATGTGTAATGTTATTATCAGGTTGGGAAGTAAACAATTGAAGTCATTAAAATCATCAAGTCCACGTCTAATGTTTTTATCAGGTTGGAAAGTAAACAATTGAAGTCATTAAAATCATCAAGTCAATGACTGTGATGTTTTCAATAGGTCTGTTTTTATTGCACTGTAAAAGAATAGCAATGTTTTATAACTTTTCAATGTGATTGGGCAAAACAAATAATTGTGCGTTTCTGATAACATGGCCTCAGAAAATAGGGTAGGTAGGTCGGGAATTTATTTTATTTTGTTTCATATCATTGTAATTGTTTGTTTTTTTTGAAAAATATTGCTTCGACCCAGAAACAAACAGAGTACCCTTCCTGTGATAGTTTGATGAAATATGTACAGAAATCACTGAGGAAAGAACACAAACATGCATGAAGGTCAAGAAGACAATTGGCCTTAGGTATAAAATGATCCTGTTGTGTGCGTTGTTGCTCTGTTAGTCTGGATTTGAAATGTATATCTTTTGTATCAAATACATCACTTATTTTGCAAGCAATGACAAATGTAGTCAAACTTACGACAGCCTGCTTCATCTTCATTACCACCACAATCATTGTCACCATCACATAGATACCGTTGAGGAATACAAATGTTATCATTACACTGAAAATAGTCCACTTGACATGTGACAGGAGCTGGATATCAAGACATAGCAATAACATATCATTATAAAACCAACATGACAGGTATCAAGCCACGGGCACATGAATCAGGACCGATACAAAAAGAATGAGTCTTCTGTGTTTGAAGACAGTTCCCAGCACATATATTGATGTCTAAATTATGGTCTCATAATCTTATTAGAAAGGTTACCCCATTCCATCAGTTCCAAGCACAACATGTATTGATGCCTAAATAGGGAACTTGCAAACCAGACTGAGCATGCCCAGATGCAAAGGACTATGGGATTATCTGTGGTTATTGTAATACTTAATCTTGAGCTACTGATAAAATAAACCTCCCACAATGGTCAGGGTAACTATGAATTGATTATTTGTGGTTGCAAACAATGTAACAGTATTGTTTACAATACCAATTTATTAGTATTTAGTATCACATTTCCTATGATGCAACATTCAACATGGCAGGTTTGCAAGTTCCCTATTATGGTTGCACAATCTAATTAGAAAGGTTAATACTTTTCATCATCCATTTCCAGTGGTAAAACTAAACTTTGGTTCTATTGTGCTGACAAATGCAAATTTAAACTAAATCCGTGCTCAGCAATGCTCAAAAAGTAAATGAATTCAAGACATTCCTGATGGCAACATTAACTTCCTTTGAGATGTACTGACTTTCCCATGTGCAAAATTAATTCTATACATGTGTTCAGCTGTGCTAAAAAATGGACTAAATAACTACATTCCCTTTGAAAAAACTAAACTTAAGTTTCAGCTGTGCTGAAAAAATGCATAAACTGACCACATTGCCAGTGGACAAATCAAACTTATGTTAAGCTGTACTCAAACAATGAGTTAACTTACGACATGAAGGATATTCATCAGTACCATCATTGCAATCAACGTAGCCATCACATTCCCAGTTACCAGGTAAACAGGTACCGGTTACAACACACTGAAACTCGTCAGGAGGACATTGACCTGGTGCTGTTGTTGCTGAAGAAGAAGAAGAGAAACTCGCATGGTAAATGGAGTTATTGACCCCATGCCAACGTGGCTGAAGATGAACCATAAAAGTTGCATGGTAAATGGAGTTATTGACCCCATGCCAACGTGGCTGAAGATGAACATAAATGTTGCATGGAAAATGGCAAGTAGTTATGACTCAATGTTAATTAGAACTTCTTGCAAGGCTGGAAGGATAGAAAAAATGAAACGAAAGTGTATTCCATTTGAAATGATACAAGAAAGTTAGGGGTTTCACAATCTGGATTTCAAGGAAATCAACAATCTGTAATCTAACAAAATGAGTTAACAAGGTATTCGGTGGCCATTTTGAATGATAAATTTGTTAATTTGTAGATCATTTTGCCTTTAATTAAAATGTCTCCATGGTTACTGCCTGATATTTCTTCTTCGTTTTAGTGAACAAAGAATTATGGATTTTTAGTTCCAGAAGCCCACACTATTTTGATTATTTTTCTTTATGCTATCATGTCTATGTAGTATACTTACGACAGTTTGCTTCATCAGACCCATCTTCACAGTCAGTATTACCATTACATCGTAATGCATTTGGAATACACGTTTTAGGATTGGTACATGCAAAGGTAGTATTCGGACAGAAAATTGGCGCTGAAATGTATAAACAAACAGACAAACATGGAGTAATGATGGGCAAATATTACAAACAAACATGGAGTAATGATGGAGAAATGGTACAAACAAACATAGAGTAATGATGGAGAAATGGTACAAACAAACATGGAGTAATGATGAAGAAATGGTACAAACAAACATGGTGTAATGATGGGGAAATGGTACAAACAAACATGGTGTAATGATGGGGAAATGGTACAAACAAACATGGTGTAATGATGGAGAAATGGTACAAACAAACATGGTGTAATGATGGGCAAATAGTTACAGGAGCCAGCTTTGAAGATGCAGGTTGCAGGTTTGACCCTTGCTTCTGCTTGTTTCTGGATAAGTCCTTTCCAAGGACACGATTTGAACAATTACATGATTGTGCCTCAGTCAACCTGGCTGTATAATTGAGGTCCTGGTAGGACAGAGGTTGCAATGTGAATGCTTTAATCCTATGTGCTTATAGAGGCTGCAATAGAATGTATGCTCCAAGGGAGTTGAGGAAGTAAAGGGCTATTGTGCCACTATTGATCCATGCCAGGGGTAATAATAGGGAACTTGCAAACCAGCCATGTTGAATGTTGCATCATGGGAAATGTAATAAATACTAATTAAATAGTATTGTAAACAATAATGTTACATTGTTTTTTAACCACAAATAATCAATTCATCGTCACCCTGAGCTATGTGGGAGGTTTATTTTATCAGTAGCTCCAGATTAGGTATTGCGATAACCACAGATAATCCATTAGTCCTTTGTGTCTGAGCATGCTCAGTTTGGATTGCAAGTCCCCTATTCCCAGCTTGCCATAATGATTTAAAGCATCCATACCATGTGTACAATAACACTGGTTTAATTCTAAGACTATCACATGGTCTTTCCAACTGTAGTCAATTTGTAAACAATGTTGTTAGCTAATAAACAACAAACTAATTACATGTACATTATAATGAGAGTGTCACAACTGTGATTATCTATATAGTGAGATGTAGACATCTTGTGATATTTATGTTTATTCTCTAGTCATTTTATGACTAACTTGTGCTTTGTACTACTACTGGTAACATTATTCATAGATTGTTTACAGACTGAGAGACACCAGATACTGGGATGATAATTAAAGAAAAATTTTTTTTTTTAATGTAACAGTACACTTTTACACTTGATATGGATGTTATAAATGGATTGTGACAAGCAGGGCAAAGACTTTAGTTGGGTGTTATGTGTTGTAATGTTAGCAGATTCCAACACAGGAATACTTACGACAATCACTAGGCTCATCACTACCATCAGGACAGTGTGAATATCCATCACAGATCCATCGTAGAGGTATACATTTCATGACAGTTTCACAAGGGAAATGATCTGGTGCACAGGTATGATCCTCTGTGTTAACAAATAAATAGAGAGATAGACAATAAAAGTTCAATAAACTTGTAATAATTAAAATGCATGTTGCAGTAGATGCTGATCAAAGATCAAAATAGAAGTAGAAAACTACATTTTTTGTTCACAGTAAGATAGAATGTAACACTTTACATATCTGCTTGCTATCCATGTCTGTAATCACTTTTATGTAATTTGTAATAAAAGAAATTGTGTGGGATGTGAAAATATCACGTAACCTAATTGAACACTAAAGTTACTTAAAAATATTTGTTTCGATAAATATCGCCATAGATATGTTCTTTGCACTTTTTCTGCTATGACATTGTATGTAAGTTTATAGATGTTCTATTTGTTTAATTTGTTTTGAAAAAAAAGTGACTTATAAGTCCGAAGGGGCTGGGCAGATGTATATCTGTATACGTATATTTATTGTCAATTGTAAATCTGCATGACACTATAATAAACTATTACTACTACTACTACTACTACTGAATTTTAAGGTATGTCTGGTTGTGTGAGTGTGAGTGTGTGCGCGTGTGTGTGGAGGGGGGGGGTTAAATAAATCTCAACTTGGCAACTAGGTGTTGCAACTGTTCTTTTAAACAAAAACCATCTAAACAATTTTTATTAATTCATTCATTTGAGAATTTTGATTAAAATGTTACTAAATAATGGATTTTTCATTGAACATATGTTTGCAAACTTGCTGTTATGTCTGGGAGGTTGGTAGTAAACATACAACAACTGGTTCTTACCACAGTCCATTTCATCTGATCCATCTAAACAATCATTGTCAGTATCACAAACCCATCTTGGTGGGATGCAGTTACCGTTCCCACATTCAAACTCGCCTGCTGTACAGTTTCCCTGAACTGCAAAAAAATCAGCAAGTAAATAACATTTAATTGGTAAAGAAACATCACTGCTATATGAATCAAATAACTTTTAGTTGTTTGTTGTATTTCTGTGGTAATATGTCAATAGTTGATTTTCCATTGTTGTATATCTGTGGTAGTATGTCGATAGCTGATTTTCCATGGTTGTATGTCTGTGGTAATATGTCGATAGCTGATATTCCATGGTTGTATGACTGTGGTAATATGTTGATAGCTGATTTACCATGATTGTATGTCTGTGGTAGTATGTCGATAGCTGATTTACTATGGTTGTATGTCTGTGTTAACTTGTTGATAGCTTATTTTCCAATGTTGTATGTCTGTGTTAACTTGATAATTGTTGCATCAGTTTTCAGACTTACCACAGGACTGTTCATCCGAGTTATCACCACAGTTGTCAGTACCGTCACACTTCCATCTACTTGAAATACAGTGGTTATTGTCACAGGTGAAGGCACCCGAGGAACATGTGTGCTCTGTGTAATAAGTCATTAACTGTATGTTACTTACAAATCTATTATTATCTTTTCAAGGGGACAGATATCCCTAAAAATCAAAAGTTCTTCAATTCTTTGCAAAGTTTGTAACATCAATTACAGCTTGTTCCTGGTCCTCTTGCAGTATCTGTCTTGTTGTCAAGGAAACGGTCAATGATATCTTTCATTTTCATTGGATTGTAAAATGACTAAATTTACATATCATTTTGACCTACCTCACCTGCTTTTTTCATTACTCTCGTTCAAGCAATCAGTCTCAGTGTA
Source organism: Glandiceps talaboti (assembly GCF_964340395.1). Classification (NCBI taxonomy): domain Eukaryota; kingdom Metazoa; phylum Hemichordata; class Enteropneusta; family Spengelidae; genus Glandiceps; species Glandiceps talaboti. Next base: position 2,089,756 of record NC_135568.1, read on the forward strand.
TGTTGTCAGAGCATACTATTACTAGTATGATGTTCTAGCGCCCTCAACTTACATTGCATAAAAATCTTTTGTTTGTCATGGCTCACCTGTCCCACATCCTTCTTCATCACTATTATCTAGGCAATCATTGTCACCATCACATTGCCACCTGATAGAAACACATCTTCCATTTTGACAGGTGAAAGTATAGTCTGGACACCCCTCATCAACTTCTTCATCCGGATTATCAATACATAGCTAGAGTACATTAAACACCACAAATTATAGGAGTGAATATATCATACTTCAGTAACTTATCATGCAGTCATTTTCATATAAATATCACAAGAGGGCGCCACAGTTATGAAAAAAATGAGAGTTAACATGACGGGATGTCTGTGTTAACGAGCAAGTGTAATTTGGAGCACTTCCTTATCACCATTGCATTTGTTGCCGATATTTACTACTGTGATAATGCAGTCTAACAACATAGACTCTCTCACAGTCCTCGGAGCTTCGCATAAATAGCTAAAACTTGGGTTGTTTTGTATGTATCTACTGCATCGTACTCTTATACTAGTATCCCAGCATCCCTGTACTGTACACCCTCATCGATCACATAGGACTAACCTTTTGTTAATGTGTTAGGCGAAGCTTGGTTAGCCTTTATCGGTGATTTTATAGAAGAAGGACTAAACGCCATCATTGACAGAGTGATTTTACGGGTGAACCCAGGGTACGGTTGGGTGACAACCAACCCCTCAGTGCGTACACAATACGTAGTATTGTATGGAGAGATGTGCAATGCATCTTGGAACCTGCAACAGGTCTATTACATGGCGCCATATGGATTACACACCATCAATCTTTTGCTCTGGATTATCTTTTTCTACTGCCTTGCCAAACAACTGTCTTTTCACACCTAAATCTTAATCCTAATGTGAGGGGGAGGGGGGAAGGGGGGGAGGGCTTTAAGTGTTTGATTTCATACACCGTTTTATTTTAAAATGTGATGCTACATCTATGTAAGAATTCTGCCTACCCTTTGATTTGAAGAATCAATCTTCATCCCAGTGGGACAACCACATTGTCGTTGGCCATCAGGTGCAGAAAAACAAAAATGTCCGCAGTCACCATTATTACCCAGTCTTGAACATTGATTTGAACCTGTAGAGTATAACCAGTCACATATATTTATTATTACCCAGTCGACAACATTCGTTTGAACCTGTAGAGTATAACCAGTCACACATATTTATTATTACCCAGTCGACAACATTCGTTTGAACCTGTAGAGTATAACCAGTCACACATATTTATTATTACCCAGTCGACAACATTCGTTTGAACCTGTAGAGTATAACCAGTCACATATATTTATTATTACCCTGTCTACATCATTCATTTGAACCGTAGAGTATAGAAGTTATATATTTATAACATTTATATTTTATACTTTATATTTAGTGTTATGAATAATTATGGTACATAGTTGAAAAACTTCTCTTGGATGATATAGGCTTCAATAAAATCTTATCTGTGTCATTATTCGATCCAATCACTATAAAACGTGGCTGTAGAAGTACAAACTAATATACATAATATTTGTATTTACCTGACTGTGTGGCTAAATCATACACTTTAATTTGAATGATTGGCATATCATCATTCCATCTCTCACTGATTTCTTGACTGCCATCTTTCCTAATTCTCCGATTAGTTGGTACAGACACATCAGTGAAATAGATATAGTCTAAAAACAGAACAACATGATAGTGTTACTGCAGACAAACTGAATCAGATTTAAAATCGAGTTACACAACTCATAAATGAATTAGAATAGGGAACTTGCAAACCCGCCATGTTGAATGTTGCATCATGGGAAATGTGATAATAAATGCTAATCAATTAGTATTGTAAACAATATTGTTACATTATTTATTACGACAGATAATCAATTCATAGTCACCCTGACCATTGTGGGAGGTTTATTTTATCGGTAGCTCCAGATTAGGTAATACGATAACCTCAGACAATCCCATAGTCCTTTGCGTCTGAGCATGCTCAGTCTGGATTGCAAGTTCCCTTTTGTCAACAAGGAGGAGCACATCTTGACTCAGCATTTTACACAAAGCCATAGGGGCCTGCCAGTACAAAACTACCTTTCTTGTGCCTGTATGTATTGCCTGCACAGGAAATTGCCAGACCACTGAAGCATGAAGAAGTGCATACAGTGCCAACTATTGACAGAAATAATTGCCAAAATATATATTAAAGGTACTTGCACTTATGAAATGAAGCAGATCAAATGGTTACTTTGGCATTTTACAGTCATTTTGGTTAATAAAGTATTCTAATATTGACCTAATAATAACTTACCACCATACACAGCTAAACTATAGGGTTCTGATATTGACCTGATAGTCAGCTTCTTGCGGTCACTTCCATCAAGACTACATGATTCTATTTTACCAAGCTAATGTCAAAATACAGAAATATTTTCAAGTTATTGTTTGATGCCTACAAGTTTTATATCAATGTACTGGTGTCAGGGTGTATATATGTTTGTGCAGGTGTACATGTGTGTGTGCGTAATGTATGTATCTATAATGAGTCCTGAGTGCCTTTACCATTCAGTTAAAACATCTCTTATGAATATTCAGTGTTCAACCATTGAATACATTATTCCTGCTGACTCCCATGATGCAATAGCCCATAGCAAAGATACCGAACATAAGAAGAACTTGGAGTTTCTCTGAAATAGCTAGTAATTGTATGTGATGTAAAATCATGAAATGACTCCAGAATCCAAAGTTTCATTACTTTGTTTCCTGGAGTGGTGTCCCCTTTGTGAAGTGGACTCCTGATAACATAATTATGTAAACTAAGCATCTGTGAATAACTGTATTTCTTTTTACTGTTTTCTGTCAATGGAAATTTGAAATGCAAAGCTGGGAGAGAACATGTATATCAATCTTTGTGCACCCAATAAAAATCACAAAATATAAAAAAAAAAATATTTTAAAAATTGTCTTACCATTGCATCTGCCCAATACAAACGGTTATCTAGAAAGTCTAAACTTAATGATCTCACTTCTTGTAGTTCAGTAGAAACAATAACAGTTACTTCAGAACCATCCGCTAGGGATCTAAAAATTTTAGCTGGTCTGGCAATTTCACTCCAAAATAAGTACCTGGAAGAACAGAAGTAATGTTAGTTTCAAGATTCTATTACAACTTCCAAAATATAATATATCAACAATTTAACAATACAATTCTTAGACAATTGATGTACATTTCAGTGATGCAACTCCTGTTGTTAAGTAGAAAAACAAAGGATTATTTACATTGGCCACTTGGAGTGCTATTCAGAAACCTAGTTCGACCAGACTGATCAGGCTAGAATCATGGGTATTAACTGGAGTACTATAATTATAGTTAAAACATAGTTAATATTATAGTGGTCCTCTCAAAAGAAGGATTATGAAACTGACCTATTTATTTATTTAGAAAAAGAAGAAATCAAAAAGGATAAGCTTTATCAGTATCATACCCAGAACTTACCCCTGTCTTGGATGTAACAAGTACAGCTGTAGGCAGTCTCATGTTACTTTTTGGTACTCATTTCATGGATGAATCACTCAGTTATATACTTACCCCTGTGTTGGACGTAACAAGTACAGATGTAGGCAGTCTCATGTTACTTTTTGGTACTCATTTTATGGATGAATCACTCAGTTATATACTTACCCCTGTGTTGGATGTAACAAGTACAGCTGTAGGCAGTCTCATGTTACTTTTTGGTACTCATTTTATGGATGAATCACTCAGTTATATACTTACCCCTGTCTTGGATGTAACAAGTACAGCTGTAGGCAGTCTCATGTTACTTTTAGTACTCATTTTATGGATGAATCTCTCAGTTATATACTTACCCCTGTCTTGGACGTAACAAGTACAGCTGTAGGCAGTGTCATGTTACTTTTTAGTACTCATTTTACGGATGAATCACTCAGTTATATACTTACCCCTGTGTTGGATGTAACAAGTACAGCTGTAGGCAGTCTCATGTTACTTTTTAGTACTCATTTTACGGATGAATCACTCAGTTATATACTTACCCCTGTGTTGGATGTAACAAGTACAGCTGTAGGCAGTCTCATGTTACTTTTTGGTACTCATTTTACGGATGAATCTCTCAGTTATATACTTACCCCTGTGTTGGATGTAACAAGTACAGCTGTAGGCAGTCTCATGTTACTTTTTAGTACTCGTTTTATGGATGAATCTCTAAGTACAACTACAGCTGTAGGCAGTCTCATGTTACTTTTTAGTACTCATTTCATGGATGAATCTCTCAGTTATATACTTACCCCTGTGTTGGATGTACAACTACAACTGTAGGCAGTCTCATGTTACTTTTTAGTACTCGTTTTATGGATGAATCTCTAAGTACAACTACAGCTGTAGGCAGTCTCATGTTACTTTTTAGTACTCATTTCATGGATGAATCTCTCAGTTATATACTTACCCCTGTGTTGGATGTACAACTACAACTGTAGGCAGTCTCATGTTACTTTTTAGTACTCATTTCATGGATGAATCTCTCAGTTATATACTTACCCCTGTGTTGGATGTACAACTACAACTGTAGGCAGTCTCATGTTACTTTTTAGTACTCATTTCATGGATGAATCTCTCAGTTATATACTTACCCCTGTGTTGGATGTACAACTACAACTGTAGGCAGTCTCATGTTACTTTTTAGTACTCATTTTACGGATGAATCACTCAGTTATATACTTACCCCTGTGTTGGATGTACAACTACAACTGTAGGCAGTCTCATGTTACTTTTTAGTACTCATTTTACGGATGAATCACTCAGTTATATACTTACCCCTGTGTTGGATGTAACAAGTACAGCTGTAGGCAGTCTCATGTTACTTTTTAGTACTCGTTTTATGGATGAATCACTCAGTACAACTACAGCTGTAGGCAGTCTCATGTTATGCTTAAGTACACATTCTATGGATGGATCACTCAATTTACTTACCCCTGTGTTGGATGTACAACTAAAGCTGTAGGCAGTCTCATGTTCCTTTTCAGTACTCGTTTTATGGATGGATCACTCAATTTTGCTACTGTCATCTTTTGCTTTACAGTGTCTATATAGTATATATTTTGGGCCAACCAATCAATAGCGATAGATTCAATAACACCATCAGATATAACATATTCAAAGCCTGTAACAAAAGGATAAGTTACAAGGAGAATAACATTGATTCCAACGATCTTTAGGACAGTACATATACAATGCATGCCATGTTGAATAGCGCCCCCAGTGTTAGTATGGTTATAATAAAACACACATATGACGAACTGAATTCCCTAGACTCAAGCTATTCACACTAACACAGTTTGACTGTACTTACATTGGAATAGTAAATTGTGTAATTGAATGTCATGTCTCAATCCATCTGCTAAGGACCTTGATAATACAGTGATTTAATAGGGAATTTGCAATCCAGACTGAGCATGCTCAGACGCAAAGGACTATGGGATTATCTGTGGTTATCGTATTACCTAATCTGGAGCTACCGATAAAATAAACCTCCCACAATGGTCAGGGTGAATATGAATTGATCATTTGTGGTTACAAACAATATAACAATATTGTTCATAATACTAATTGATTAGCATTTATTATCACATTTCCCATGATGCAACATTCAACATGGCGGGTTTGCAAGTTCCCTGTTAATCACCGTTAATGTCTCTCAAAATCTCTGAATCATTAAATCATGGCGTGATTAAGGTTCCCATTCCTTCCCGTCATTCCATCTACTCCTCCACTTTTAATAGTTATACATTGAAACTTTTGTGAACTCACCTGTGCCATTGATTTTCATTCTAGCCACCACTTGCTTGTCCAAGTCAGAGAAATAAATGTGTTCATTTTGTGCATCATAATCAATAGCAGAGTACATAGCAGATGGTGTAGTAATAGGTAACATAGCCTCTCCTTGTGTGTTATTTAGTGATTTACCACGAATCATACGACTTTGACTATACAGAATAAAGCCATTCATTTCTGTAAGAAACAAAAACTTGTATTTGTACTGAATCGCAAACTTTACATTGCATTTCCCCTTCAATTCTTTCCCTCTCTGCATCTTCCTCCCCATCATATCCTCCTCCCCATTTGACTCTCCCTCCTCTCACTTTATCTCATCCCACTGCCAACTCTCTCTCCCTCCAAATCATTCCTCCTGTTACATTCTCCTTCCTTCATGTCACTCTATCTCCCCTCTTTACCAATTCTTCCTTTTCCCCCTCAAGTTACCCTTCACCCTCCTGTTTCCCTTTCCCTTTCCTTTCTGTCACTCTATCTCCCCTCTTTACCAATTCTTCCTTTTCCCCCTCAAGTTACCCTTCCCCCTCCTGTTTCCCTTTCCCCTTTCCTTTCTGTCACTCTATCTCCCCTCTTTACCAATTCTTCCTTTTCCCCCTCAAGTTACCCTTCCCCCCTCCTGTTTCCCTTTCCCCTTTCCTTTCTGTCACTCTATCTCCCCTCTTTACCAATTCTTCCTTTTCCCCCCTCAAGTTACCCTTTCCCCCTCCTGTTTCCATTTCCCCTTTCCTTTCTGTCACTCTATCTCCTCTTCTACCATGTTCTCTCTTCTCCTGTAAGTACACCCACTTTCCTCCTGCCCACTCCCCCCCCCCATCTACTCATTCCTCTATTCCCACTTTCCTTCCCTTTCTCCATAGCTTACTTGTACAGGTAGCCTGGTCAATGTTAAGTTCAAATCCGATATGACAAAGACATCTGTATCCAAGTCCTCTGTTGTCTGTAGTATGGCTAATAACACAAATATGATCACAACCTCCATTGTCATCACCACAGGGATTGGGTACTACACAACACACAGACAAAAACACAGTTTTATCATATATACAGTAGTATTTTCACTGCAGTGCAATACCAAAAACATTTTTATGTACCTGCATGCAAATGATATGCAAATGAGGACACAATCATTCACTACTGTAACACAAGAATGTATTGTATCATGTTTAAGGAAATTTGCGATAAACATAAGTAATAGTAACAGAACCCCATGCCATGTGAGTTCCACTGTGGATACTCAGGAGTATTTGCACAAGTGCTTGCAGTTTTTTCTACTGCACTTTCACGAGCACAGAACACTGCAAGGACACTAAGACTTGCAAATACCCTGATTACGACACACTGGCACTCGCACGTCATGGGGGTCTATCATAATACTACATTTTGCACTTTCAGCTAAAAACTGAACTGTCATTATAAGATTGGTACTACACAAAAACATACAGACAAAAAAGGTATTCTTTGTACTTCACTTTTACTGAATCACACAGGACGAGTTTTTGGGTTTTTAAAAACATTACCTCTGACATGTTATTAGTTAACAAACATTTCTGAGGATGTCATTGTTTTTGACACTCACTAAAACACACAGATAAATATTACCATAATACCATTTTGACATGTAATTTTAATTTTTAATTCAACTCATTTTTGTTGCCAAGTTAATATCTACATCCAATTTCTATGATACAATGGATTTAGGAGAAACCCAGGGCTTTATGGCACTACATATTATGTAACTATGACACAGTTTGGCAAAGAAGTACAATTTCATACTTTGAACTTGGGATACCTGGTCCTGAATAGCTCTCATAGTGTTAATATCCTGATTTTAACAATGGCACAAGAGAGTATTTACTGGTTCCTATAAAAAGTCTGCTTTGATAAAAATTCACTTGGAACCAGTTTATTCATCTTGCACCATTCTCAAAATCAATGTATTGCCTTCAAGACCTGGTTTCCAGTTCTCTTGGTGCGTAGTACTGTAGTTGGACTGATGACATTACATGTATTAAACACACTCATCTTAAATATTATTATGTAATAGTTATTGTCATTGGTGCATGCACACTATTGGTATTTGTTTTAGTGCAATGCAAAACTGAAAGCACATTTTCATACATGTATGCAAATTTCATGCAAATGTTATGCAAATGAGTGTGCGACCTCTCCGGGCAGTATTTTACACACAAAATCAAGTGATTGCAGTCTGATTTTTTACAGAAATTTGCTGTTTTGGATAAACATGTAATAATAACCAATACTGCGTAAGTGCCGGTGTGGCTACTCAGAGGTATTTGTACCCACCCATGTTCGCAGTGTTTTTGCAGCCCTTTCACTGTGTTCTGACAGTACAGCCAGAGAGAACACTGCAAGCACTTAATATTCAAATACTGTGAGTTTGCAACACTTGCATTCACATGCCATGTGATTCTCTCAAATTCTAACTCACCCTGTGGTTGACAAATGCGGTGGTATGCTACAACACCCATTGGTTTCAACGTAGTGCTGCTTGATATGATGGTGTAGTCCTCCCTGTCAAATTTATTTACTCTTACCACTCCCATCTTAGTCCAGTCAGAAAAATAAACATAGTTTTCAAAGACAGCTAGATCAAAAGGGTGTGGTACTTTCGTGCCACCAGATATCACTGTTTCCCTGTCAAACAAAATGAACAGCTATCAAAATCAACCATTAAAGTAGCAGAACAGACTAATTTTTTCCAAATTCTTTTTGATGAACAAAATAATTGAAATATGTTAGAATAGAGATACTACAGCCATATCTTCAACAATTGTCCTTTGGATAATGAAATTTGAAGAATTGTTATCAATTCAAATTTTTGTTGGTGAGGCCTACTCTGCATATAAATAGGGGTCGCATTAAGATAACGCTCATTATACTAGATGACTTTGACTATGTAACATGCTGACAGAGCTCATAGAGTGCCTATCAAACTGTCCTTTTAGGGAGTACTGTTAGTACAGAATTTTTATCTCTTAAGTTGGAGTATGGTATTATGAATATACAAGCAAAATAATTGTCTGGCCATAAAAATTAAACTTAAAGACCTGTCTCTGATTAGGATTAAAACATAGAGGTGTGAAAAACAGCTGTCTGACAGCACTATCGAACAAGTTGGTCCTAAAGTAACAGACACATTTTAGATTATCATTCAAATTCAGATGTTGGACTTGGAGAAAGTAAGCTGTCTAGTAGCAGTAATAGCATAAGTAGGTAAAATCTACCTGGGTTCCCATATCATTTGACCGATGTTCCCTACCAAAATTATGATAGATTATATGGGAAACACTGCCAGTTTTACCTCTTTGCCCCTTTCTGTTACCAGGGTTATAAGTAGGTAAAATCTACTTGGGTTCCCATATAATTTTACCAGGGTTCCCCACCAAAATTATGATAGATTATATGGGAAACACTGCCAGTTTTACCTCTTTGCCCCTTTCTGTTACCAGGGTTATAAGTAGGTAAAATCTACTTGGGTTCCCATATCATTTTACCAGGGTTCCCCACCAAAATTATGATAGATTATATGGGAAACACTGCCAGTTTTACCTCTTTGCCCCTTCTGTTACCAGGGTTCCCCAAACTTAGCAAACATACTGATAGAGTTAGAGAACAAGATGATCCATTAAACTAAAGACTAATCCAAAGTAATCCATGTGACACCATTGATTAGGTTACACTAATGTGACAACTTTATAGTTAAACCTTGGACCTGAAATGAAGGCAATACTAATACACATATTTACACTTTGTTAAAAGAAAGAATTTTGAAAGAACACAATAAACCATACCTGTACTGTCCATCATATGTGATACTTTGTATGTAATCCAATCGACCGTCAGCCCAGAAGACTCTTTTCGATGCCAAATCTACTGACAGGGCATTCGGCCAAATAATTTTGTTATCAACGAGGACATGTCTGTTTGTACCATCCATGTAAGCTCTCAGTATATGAGGTGTTGAGGACCAATCACTCACAAACATGTACCTGGAAATATAATAACTTGTTATTACCAAATATTTTTCTTCGTTAAGCCCAGGAAAGTACAAGCGACCTAAGGGGCCTTGTCAGCACAAGTTGCTGGACGAGTAGTGATCAATCTGTTAGATAACAAGTATTTGAAAAAAATACTGAGGAATAACATAATTATACCTTCTAAAATTATGGCGATTTTTGAACATTTTGAATCATATTTTGAGCACCACAGAACATGTGATGTGCACATGGGTTGTTGTGATGTAGAATGACCAGGGTATAAAATCCATATTTTCTATTCAAAGGTAATAACTTGGCTTGCGCTTGGTGTAATATACACACTATGAGATACAACAGTAATCAGCTATCAGAAAGCTAATATCATACACATGCTATTTGTGCAACAGGTTGATATAATCTTAGACTAGTAAAAGACATTGATGTACATTGAAGTCTTATCCGTTTGAATCACTGCAATAAAAGTAAAATCTTTGTCGGTGTCAAAAACCATTATTCTCTGACGAAAAATCAGCAACCAAATTTTCGTTATAAGTGAGTTCGTTCTAAACATAGTGATTTACATAGTAAACAATGGCATGAGATCGGTACCTTTGACTAGTGTTCATTGTAACTGAGTTTTTGCTAAAGTGAGTTCGTTCTAAATGTTGTGATTTACATAGTATACAATAGCACGAGATCAGTACCTTTGACTAGTGTTCATTGTAACCAGGTTTTCATTATTGGTGAGTTCGTTAAAAACATTGTAATTTACATGGCAAACAATGATTGGTACCTTTGACTAATATTTGTTGTAACCAGGTTTTCATTGTAACCGAGTTTGTACTTATGAGATTTGACTAAACTAATTACATAGAATCAAAGTAATACAGTGTTTCTGATAGCAAGTTTCCCTCAAGTGGCTGCAAATTCAATTTCATTCAGTGTTTACACCGTCTTCATTACAGGATGGTTATATCCACTATGACCAAGGCACCACTATCATCCACTTGTGTTGATTAAAGTTGATAAAAATGAAAATTATAAATCGTTTCCATGCAATCAGAAATTGTACGAGACCAGTGACAGTCTCTGACATTCAAATTACTGATGTAATGTAATGTAATGTAATGTAATGTAATGTAATGTAATGTAATGTAATGTAATGTAATGTAATGTAATGTAATGTAATGTCGGATTCTTAGCTGAAACTAATGACAACATGACATACTGCCCCTTCTGTTGGATTCTGGGTAACTGAGACTAATGACATTACATACTGCCCTTTCTGTTGGATTCTGGGTAGTTGAGACTAATTACAAAATGACATACTAACCCTACTGTTGGATCCAGGGCAATTCCTCTAGGCTGATCCACTCTGTCTGCTATCACGGCTGTTCTCATAGATCCATTTAAATTACAAACATCTATTCTATGGGCATGACTCTCTACTATGTACAATTTATCACTGATCCAATCAACGGCCACGCTTTCTGGAGTTTGTAATCCCAGATCTAAAATAACGTGTACACCAGTACCATCAAGGTTGGATGAATACAGCTGGAAAAGAATAATAATTATGACATTGAGGCTGAATGTGCTTTAGGGATGAACTTCATTGAAATCAAACTTCTGAGGGGGTGCCAAAACTTAAATATATGCAAGCTTACTTCTGTCCTTTTGAAATACTTCTGTCCTTTTGAAATAATAAAAGTAATTTGGGGATCAACTGTAATGATATGATCTATACATTAATATCTAATAAAAAATACATGAGATTATTATGACAAGGACATCACCACCATTACATGTAAATAAAGTTATATAGTTGCAATACTACAACACGACGTCCAGAGCCTCACTGAATATTGAGATATAGCTTTTAAACAATTATATGGCACGACATTTTATACATGTAAAAAAATACAATCAACGATTCTAACAACATGAATGTCATAGATGGCATGTATGCATTGACATTAACGTTACTAGAACAGTTTCATCAAGGTTTTATGTCACAAGTTTATTAACTTCAAGCTTGTGTCACTTTAAAATGCCAATGTCAAATCAGGATAAAAAGGTGGGTGTGAGTGAAAAACTGTTGTCTGACAAGGCACAAGGATGGGGTTTAATCACAACATGCGCCCTCATAGTTCATATGTACACATAACTTTTGTTTTTACTTCTATTCCGTCCCTATTGCTTCACTGATAAGATAGTAGTAGTGCAATACATAAGGATTCAAACACTGGAGTTTAATCACAACATGCGCCCTCATAGTTCATATGTACACATAACTTTTGTTTTTACTTCTATTCTGTCCCTATCACTTCACTGATAAGATAGTGGTAATACAATACAGAAGAATTCAAACTTTGGGGTTTAATCACAAACTATAACTTTCTCAAAACTCAGTATTTGTAATTAATCTCATATATGTTTCTGCACAAGAATTAGAACATGCGCCCTCATAGTTCATATGTACACATGACTTTTGTTTTTACTTCTATACCAACTAATTAAAACTTTTCAAACATTAATTTTTCTATATATTTTGATTAGAGCAAACACCTAAACAGCAATTGAAATGGCTATTATCTATGTTGAGAAGTCTTGACTTGCAAGGATGTAGTCCACCCCAATAGCCTTGGTATCAACAACCTACCACCAAACCACACTACAAATATACCATCACCATCTACTAATATGACCACCATCATGACTACCAACCACAACATCAACCACTACTCATCACCACTACTATTGTAATCACTACCACCATCACCACCACCTGTCACCACCACTATCGTCATCACTACCACCAGTGTGCCCTCTAATGATAGCCAAATTTTGTTGTTGTGAGTCAACATGATAAAAACTGGCATTTATTGTGAATCACCACATAGTAAGAGATAGGGGAACACCAAATTTTGGTGCGTCACTAGAAACTTTGTGTGTCGGTGGCACATCTTATCGGCCACCACCACTACTGTGACTACTAACAATTGCCACAATTAACCACCAACACCACCACTACCACCAACCATCACCACTACCATCACCACAAAACGTCATCAGTACTCCCTACCTTATCATGGGTGTTATCTGTCCAGTAGATTTTTTGATATTCAAAGTGGTAGTCTATTCCAATAGCATTGGCAGCGACAACAATTGTTTCACTGTTTCTGCCGTGTTCATCAGTGCTAACTATGGCACTTCTGACTGAATGCAATAATTTCAATGGATCACCTGAAAACAAAAGATAATTTTATTTGAAACAGCAAAGTTATTGACAATTATCAGCACTGAATTATAGATATGCATATACTCAACTACCCACCACATCCCTCCCTCCCCCTCCCCCCCACACATATATATATACACAGTATGTTCACTTACCTGTTGTTTTAGTGTGTTTGGTATGTTCACTTACCAGTTGTTTTACAGCATTTAGTATGTTCACTTACCAGTTGTTTTACAGCATTTAGTATCTTCACTTACCAGTTGTTTTACAGCATTTAGTATGTTCACTTACCAGTTGTTTTAGTGTGTTTGGTATGTTCACTTACCATTCTTTTAGTGTTTAGTATGTTCACTTACCAGTTGTTTTACATTGTTTAGTATCTTTACTTGCCAGTTGTTTTACAGTGTTTAGTATCTTCACTTACCAGTCGTTTTACAGTGTTTAGTATGTTGACTTACCATTCTTTTAGTGTTTAGTATGTTCACTTACCAGTTGTTTTACAGTGTTTAGTATGTTGACTTACCATTCTTTTAGTGTTTATTATGTTCACTTACCATTTGTTTTACAGTGTTTAGTATGTTCACTTACCAGTTGTTTTACAGTGTTTAGTATGTTCACTTACCATTTGTTTTACAGTGTTTATTATGTTCACTTACCAGTTGTTTTACAGTGTTTAGTGTGTTCACTTACCAGTTGTTTTACAGTGTTTAGTATGTTCACTTACCAGTTGTTTTACAGTGTTTAGTGTCTTCACTTACCAGTTGTTTTACAGTGTTTAGTATGTTTACTTACCAGTTGTTTTACAGTGTTTAGTATGTTCACTTACCAGTTGTTTTACAGCGTTTAGTACCTTCAAGCACGTAACCATCACTACAGGTACATTCATAAGTTCCTGGTAGATTCTGACATATTTGATCACAGGTACCCCATACTGTACATTCATCATAATCTGCATGGACGAATGAATACAAAACGTGTGACCAAAGTAAGCACCTTTGAATTCTTATTATAATCTCACACACTAGTATATACTACAATTCTAAAGGGATACAATTTCAGTTTGTACATTTTTTTATTTCTTTTTGCTGCATATTCACAGGTACTCACAGTATTGTACTTCAGAAGTATATAATAATAATAATGTTGGGTTCTTATATAGCACTTTCTCACTCCGTGCTCAAAGCGCTTTACAATTATTACCCCTGGCTCGGATCAGAACGGCACAACGGCCCTTTAGTCTTCCTCAACTCCCCGGGGAGCATATAATCCATTGCAGCCATTTAAGCGCATAGGATTAAAGCCTTCACATTGCAACCTACATCCTACCAGGTCTCCAGTTATACAGCTGGGTTGACTGAGGCACAGTCATGGTTCAAATCTTGCCCAAGGACTTTAGCCACTCAGAGGCAGTGACGGGGCTCGAACCTGCAACCTGTAGATTCCAAGCTGGTCACGCCAACCATTCACCCATCATGACTCCACAAATATGTAACCATCACTCACAACTGACTGAACTCAAACCTGGTACTAAGATATATAACTAACAACTGATTCGATGACATAAAATTCTTTACTATTATTAACATAGAACTACTAATGGGCTTCAGTTTGTGTGTTAGGTAAGATTTGTTTGACGTATGACATCATACCTGAACAAGTTCTGTTATCGGAATTGAGTGCATAGCCAGGGTCACAGTAACACACACCGCCATTTGGTGAAGCGTGGCATAAATATTCACAACTCAAGAAACCACAGTTGTTCTGACCTGTAAGAATACAAACACAATAGAATCAGTACCAATGCTACATGGCACTTCACCAAGTAGTAACATTCATCAGTGAAAAGATATCCCAGGTTCGTAAAAGATATGGTCTTATACCAATCGTCATATCAATTGTTCCTGGTTATATTTAAGACTTGTCTAAAATATCACTAGGGGTATCATGATATTTCAATATATATCTCTCTACATGTCTTTCTGTCTGTCTGTCTGTCTGTCTGTCTGTCTGTCTGTCTGTCTGTCTGTCTGTGACTATCTGTCTGTCTGTCTGTCTGTCTGTCTGTCTGTCTGTGTCTGTCTGTCTATCTGTCTATCTGTCTGCCTGTCTGTCTGTCTGTCTGACTGTCTGTCTGTCTATTTATCTGTCTCCATGTCTATCTTCCCTTCCACCCTTCCAGATTTCCCACCAGGCTTTCTCTCTCTATCCATCTCTGTCATTCACTATTTAAGGATACTATTACAGCATAGACACCTTTGTACAGTTCCAATTGTCAATAACAAATCCTTTCTGAATCACTCATAGTACAAACTAAACTATTTCCTTTTAATTGCACTAATTGCTGTTTTCTGCATACAAAAGCTCAAACAAATTCTTTTTCTAGATCGCCATGGAAACATTACAGTTCTTTGAATGTTATAGTTTGGGCAATCTATGAAAGGAGTGTTCATCATTATATTGACATCAATTGGAAAACTATCAATAGGTGAGTTATTCAGACATTTTAGTTTCCATTTCATTGACAGGAATCCTTTGAAGTCACCTGTCTCATTCAATTTTTTATCATTTTTTCAAATCATAATCTGACACTGATTGTATTCCACTGAAAACAGATCTAAATGAAAATTGTAAAAACATCTATTAAAAGTATTCACTTGAAATATAATGATGGGAAATCTTGCAAAAGGCAAGGTATCAGCTCTGTACATGACACAGATAATATATATACTAAGGGAAAAAAAGAATTGGTTATGGTCAGGGCACTGTATCTAAAGTGGTGAGATGACACAATTTTTTTTTTAAATCTCAACAAACGTGTCACTCAATCTGCTGTTTATGGCAGTTACTGTTCTTTTTATTTAGTACATTAGAGCAAGTGTGTATGTGGGGCAGATGTCATTTGCTTGTTCATGATGGACTCTGCAGTTGTCTTCACTGAAGTAAGAAGGGTTATTTTTGTGTTTCCCATAGGATCTGCAGACTGCATGGGTTGGACAAACCAAAAAAAAGAAAAGAAAAAAAAGACCGACGCAAGGATATTTAAGTTTTGCATGCACTGACCAGAAACTATTCTTCTTTTTTGTTGGCTTTACACATTAATTTCACAACCAGGCTTTGGATTTTTAAGTATTTAGTATTTCAGTAGATACTGTGAACCTGGCATTTGTATTTTGACACCTGTTTCACATTGACATGTAGAGCATTTTGTACTCGTGAATATTCAGTGTTCAACCACTGAATAGTGTATCTCCCATGATGCAATAGCCTATAGCAAATATACCCCATAAATGCACAAAATGAACTTGATGTTTCTCTGAAATCATAAATAATTGTAGGTGATGTAAGATGACCAAATGACTCTCAAGAACCCATGTTTTATGAAAATGTCTCTATTTCCTGGAGTGACAGTCCCCTTTAACCAATTATTGAGTAAAATTGTAATATCCTTCAGATCCAGTGTTACACTTTTATATATAAGTTTATCATTGTTGCCATGGTAATTTATATTTCTACTCATAAATTAACTTACTACATGTTCTTCCATTACCAGTTTCATCTTCTCCATTCTCACAATCATTCTGTCCATCACAAACTTTTGATAAATCTATACATGTTCCATTTGTCTTACAAAGCCACTGAGTTGGTGGACAAACTAATGATGAATATGCTGGGAAAAGAAACAGACATTTATAATTATTCAACAATGAAAGGATATAGAAAGTATGAAGTCTGGACAACACAAAATATAAAAAAAGCTTATAATATATATGCATTGTTTCCCTGTATGTTGTAAAGATGGAAAAAAATAACATGAGTAGTTGTCATTTTATCCATACTGCATTGTTCTATGATTTGACCCCCTAGCACATGATAAATGTTATCTCAGGTAGCATGTATTAGAACATTATTGTTACTTACAGCATATGTATTCAGTCATTTGTTTCCCCATACGTTATGAAGATGGCAAAATAAAATAAGATGTTGACATTTTACCCATATTGCATTGTTCTAAGATTTGACCCCCTAGCACATGATAAATGTTATTTCAGGTAGCATGTATTAGAAAATTGAATTATTGTTACTTACAGCATCCTTTTTCATCAGAACCATCTAAACAATCATCATCGCCATCACACACCCAGGATGAACGTATACACTTTGTGTTCTCACAGCTGAACTGATTTCCAGAACAAGTTGGGTAATCTGTGAATGAAACAATTACAATTCTTTCTATCAAACCTTATACAACAAACCTGGAAAGCATTATTTACGCTAATTTTCCTGGAAAAGCAAAACATGAAAATAAATATTGGCTAAAATGCCTTTTTGTAAATAAACATATTGCACCAGGCTTAGAATGGAGTCATGATGGGTGAATGGTTAGAGTGGCCGGCTTTGAATCTGCAGCTTGCAGGTTCAAGCCCTGTCGCTGCCATTTGTTTCTGAATGGCTAAAATCCTTGGGCAAGGTTTGAACCACGATTGTGCCTCAGATAACCCAGCTGTATAATTGGGTACCTGGTTATAGATTTAGGTCTATGCTAGGGATAATAATAACTCGACCCTCATGAAAAGAGGCATTATACCTATGAGGCTATCGAGTCTAAATAAGGATTATTATTATTATTATTATTATATTATAATATATAGTCTTTGAGAACTAGTTGAAGACTGGAAAGAATTTCTAGGAGCAAAATTACCAAGGAGGAAAGTGGTGGGGTGGGGAAAACATTACATGGACCTGGTTCTTATACAAAATGCATTAAGACATGGCACAAACAACATGGACAGAACAACATATACAGGTTAAATATACAATCATATACAATCATCATATTTATATTTAGAAGTTCCTTTTTTTATTCATAATTTTATACAATTTATAAAGTAATACTTTTATATGCAAGTTTGTAAAATGGAGCTAGAAATTATTTAATTTCAATGCTTGTCAAGGTCATATTCATCAACTATATATGGTGCCTTCATATGGGACTCAACCCTGAGCTTTTCACTTTAAAATCAAAGTCAATGCACCTATTCTACAAATTCATACCTACACAACTTAGGCCAAATAAAAAAGTTGTTTGATTCCAGTTACCTGACCCCCACCGAGTTTTTGACACTGACCGTAAACTTTTTTTTACGTATTCGAGAAAAATAATAATAAAATTGTGAAAATCGTGAAGTCTCACAAGAAATAGTGGGTGTGGAAACTGACATCCACTTAAAAAGACAATATAAAAATTATTCTTCCAATCTGTAATAGTTGAACATCTGATAGGAAGAAATAAACAACACAGAGACCATTTGGAAAGCAATGGAAAACCTGAACTAGACACTCACACATAAAAAAATATATATATAATAAAATAAAATAAAAAAATCTACCTACCCCATCTATTTTAAAATTGAATGTAATCGGAACCACACAATTTTTTTTTACTCCTTACCAAGATAATCAATGAACTTACCACAGCCAACTTCATCCGACCCATCTATGCACTCTTCTTGATGATCACACTGCAACTCTAGAGGGATACATGACCCATCACCACAGAGAAATTCATGACGACTACACTGTGGATCTAAATGAACAAGAAACAAACACACATACATATTTTTTTAAAGATTAGATTAGATATAACTTTATTACAACCGTATAAAAAATTGACTATTCTATTTGGGTACATAAGTGTAATAAATATATTAACGAACACTACAAAGAAATAGGCTAATGTTATAAGTATATAGGTAAAATCATAAATGTAGGTTGTATCCAAAAACAGTCCTAAACATATCATTTTGAAAAATGAATAAATTTGTATATATTTAATAAATTTCTTTCAAATAACCATTGACAACCATTGGATAAAATTAATATTTTCATAGTTACTTGCTTAAAATAATTTCCTTTTCACTTGAGTAAATTTTCATTAAAACATTTAACTTACTTGTAGAACAGTTTATTTCATCACTGGAATCTCTACAATCATTGACACCATCACACCATCTAGTTTTCAGTATACACTGTCCATCAGCACATGGCATCTCAGTCTCTGCACATGTACGAAAAACTGAAATCAAACATGAAAATTTAATATACATATTTTGAGATCTTGAAGTTAATAGGTCAATGTGAAGCTGTTGGAAAACCCTATCTGATTCGAAATCACCAAAAATATTCATCAGCTTGTTAGGTCAAATGATTTACATTGTTTATAACGCACAGGCATTTTTTTTTAGTTTTTCAGCATTGTGCTTTCAATCTGTACTGTCTTGGTCAACAATCTTCATCTGAATGACAAATTCAATCGTTACAGCGTAATCGTTCTATTTTTCTAATTTTTTAGGATTTTGTGTTTGCGGTGTATTCTCTTCCACATTTTCATTACATTATGATCACCTGGCTCATTAGCTGTCTAACTTTAACCTCTGTTTCTGATAAAGAGTTATTGCTCAAAACGTTAAGTCAACTTTACATCTTAGAGGACTGTTTTATATTGTTGTCTACACCTCTTTTAATAGACTCCTAGCAGAATTTATTCACTATATACTTGAATTTCCAGGAGTTTGTTCCTTAGCCAATCAGACTGATTGTTACTTACCACAGTCAGTTTCATCAGACGAGTCTCCACAATCATTCTCATGGTCACATCTCCAGGAATTAGGAATACAGTTACCATTAGTACAAGTAAACGTTTGACCACCACATGTTATTGGTTCTGAAAAAGAACAGACAAAACCACTCAATAAATTAAATTATACAACTGTCGACATCAGACCGTGGACAAACGGAACCTGTTATAAACAGGGAAAGTAAACAACGGAATTGGATTAATAACACTTGGCACAGCATGTTGGAAGTACAGAGACTTGTATTACATTTCGTCATTTGATATGAACAGTTGTATGGCCTCTTTACATAATAGTTCACATTCACAAACAAACTTCCACTTCCCCTTTACTTGTTATTAAATATATGTTTTGGTGATTGATTGTTTTTTGGACAAGTTGACATTTGATCAGCTCATAGGCTATTAGCCTTTTCTAGCTGTAATATGATATGATATGACGTCGGCAGTTGTACCACTCTTCACAAGAAGATTGTTGATTGGTTGCAAACATAAACATAAACATAACTTTCACTTGTAATTGAGTGAACTCAAACATGGTTTTAAAATAGAACATATAAGCAATCTGATGACATATTTTTTGATACATACCAAACAGTGTTGAGGAATCTATACTCGGCAATCAACTGTTCTCACAATGCCAGAAGGACAATTGTAATGTCATAGAAGGCAGCATTAACATTAATATTATACTAGAATAGTTTAATTGAGGTTTTAAATAAGTATTTTCACTTGAGTAAAAGGTTTATAAAATCAACTTGTGCCACTTAACATGATAGGAACAACCCATTAGCCAAGCAAGTGGACTTGTTATCAAAGAGTACCAATATTTACAAATGGCTCTTACATAACACAAGTAAACAGCTGTAAGATCATTTCTAAGGAGTAAATCAAATGAGGCAAAGCTATTCTCTGTGTTATATCAGTTGTTATCAATTTTATTAGGCTATTAGAAGTAACACTGCAAACAGCTTAAGAGATGCAAACAAAGTTTATGACACCCGAGTTTTCCAGGTAAACCCTCAGGATTGTAGCACTTGGACGGCTAATTGCTTGAGACTGTCATGAGGACTGAACTATTTCTAGTAAAACTTTGGTCAAAAATTAACCACAAATGATTAAAAAGAATTTAAACTTTAACAAAGGCTTTTTTTAAACTTACCACAGTCTTCATTTTCATCAGAACCATCTCCACAATCATCATCCCCATCACAAACCCATTCTAGGGAAATACATAAATTTGACCTCGGACATGAGAACTGATTACTGCCACATGTCACAGAAGCTGTAAGATATAGAACATGACATATTGAAATACACTATATCAATGTACACGCTATTCTTTCCTTTATCAATAATATCAAATCAACATGAAAATAATTACCATCTACTGTATAATCAGCAAATCTAGAAGTCAGCTGTAACTATTGTGATGAGGCTCATCATCTAGGATTGACAGCCAGAAATGATGTCCACAAATACATACTGCCACCTAGAGGTCACCTATAACTATGGACATTGTCATTGTGATAATGATATCAAAAGGAGAGATTGACAGACAGATGAGATATCCACAAATACATACTGCCACCTCGAGGTCAGTTATAACTATGGACATTGTCATTGTGATAAGGATTATCAACAGGAGAGATTGACAGACAGATGAGATATCCACAAATACATACTGCCACCTAGAGGTCAGTTATAACTATGGACATTGTCATTGTGATAAGGATTATCAACAGGAGAGATTGACAGACAGATGAGATATCCACAAATACATACTGCCACCTAGAGGTCAGCTGTAACTATGGACATTGTCATTCTGATGAGGTTTATCAACCTGGACCCTGCCTTCATTCCTACCAAACTATCCACTCCCAAGGAATCCATGAATAGTGCTACCTTGCTGCAGCTATATCATCTGGGTCACATCCCTGGCAACTCAACCCCGTCCCCACCTAACATACACAATACCCCACCCCACTCCTAAAAATTCCCATCCATATTTCTAAGTAATCAAAAATAACGCTGACTAATGACATCCATTTTCACCAGACCCATCACTACAATTGAATTCTGTACAGCATTACATTTCCATCTCCTTAGAATATAAATCCCCCACCGTCACCGCCCTTCCCCACCACAACACACGTCATAATCCACTACATCCCTATTTCTGAAGAATCCAAAATAACGTCAGTATCTCCACCTCTGTTCAATACAAATCCCTGCTGACTCAAACCCCCTTCTCCACCCTAACATGCATTATAACCGATTAACCCACCCTATTTCTAGAGAATAAAAAAATAACATCAACTTACGACATCCATTTTCATCAGAGCCATCGTTACAATTCTGTACACCATTACATCTCCCAGTGAATGAAATACATTGGCCATCATTGCACCGAAATTCACCTCTAGTACAAACTGAATGAAAACAAAAACAGAAATCAAGTGAACGTGACTATATACACATATACCATGTTGGGATTGATTGGGTACAGGCCCAAAAACTAATTTCATTGGATATGTTTCACCATATAATCACAGGGGGCAGCGAGCATGTAACTGATTGATCGATCGACCGATCGGTTGATTGATTGATTGATTGATTGATTATTATTTGGTTGAATGATTGATCGATTGAATGATCAATTTTTGTGGTGCAATATAACTTATTTTGTGTGTGATATTGATCAATTCACTCATTGAGTTTTAAAACTATTTCTTTGTCTTTCCCTGGTTACTTTGCTCTCAGCTATATCTCAGACCACTAGCAGTCCGAGGCTGTATGTAATTCTCTCTTTTCTTTATTGACTACATAAATACGCCTTGTCCATTCTTCTCTTATCTAAATTAAAACATTCCTAATCTTATAATTGGCGAGAGATCACTTACATTAACAGTTTGCTTTATCTCTCATCTACTGGGGGATTATCACACTGGACAAACATTCGATGATCGAGTGTTTGTCCAGTGTGATAAGTTATATTGCACCACAAAAATTGATCATTCAATCGATCAATCATTCAACCAAATAATAAATCAATCAATCAATAAATCAACCGATCGATCGATCAATCAATCAGTTACATGCTTGCTGCCCCCTGTGATATAATGTGTACGTTACAATGTTTACCCACAGGCATTTTGATGCAGTTCAGGGTACATGATATTACCATTAAAGTCTTTATATCTTTAAGGTAAGGTATTAAGTGGGTGAAATCTACCTGAGTTTCCAAGTCATTTTACCAGGGCTCTCTGCCAGTGTTTTTGTTAAGGGTGGTTAGTAGGTAAAATCTACCTGAGTTTCCAAGTCATTTTACCAGGGTTACCTACCAGTGTTTTTGTTGAGGGTGGTAAGCAGGTAAAATCTACCTGAGTTCCCCTGTCATTTTACCAGAGTTCCCTGCCAGTGTTTTTGTTAAGGGTGGTAAGTGGGCAAAATCTACCCAAGTTCCCTAGTTGTTTTACCTAGGTTTGTTTTGTTAAGGGTACTCATAAATAGTAGCTAAAATGCCAGTTTTCCATTCATTTTAGTGATGGGATCCCAACCAAATTAAGTTTTATAATGAATGGAAAACTATGCCAGTTTCTGAGATTTCCACTTTTCCCCCATTATCAAGCTGAGTTCATAAACCTTTAGCTTTTAAAATACTATCAGGATAATAGCTCTCCCACGATAACAGCTTACAGTGAACAGTGGTGATATAAGCCTCAAGGTCAAAAAACCACTCTCGGTCTCACTCTAGTCTGGTACAGTATGGTACATATTGTTTGCATGCAATCACTTGTGCTGACAAGCTGTGCTACCCTCCAGGCAAAAGTGTGTTTATATTCTCAGATATAATGACAGACTCATTCATTACTGTTTGTTTACTATGTTTTGACAAAATTATCCAATAACAACGTCTCTACAGATGGTACTGGTGTACTTGTCCAAAGTAATTGTTTTGGTGTTCATCTCATTCTATCAACATTCAGAGCCACCACCACATTTTTCACCATCTTTCTATTTTCCGCGTTGAGATTCTATTGATGAAGGTGACACAAGTACACCATTACTGGGTCACTTAGTACAAGAACAGTTCAATTACTATCAATGGCTATTTGTAGCCTGGAATCCATACTGTCCTGTTCTACAGTATAGCATGGCTATTTGTAGCCTGGAATGCATGCAGCCCTGTTCTACAGTATAGCATGGCTATTTGTAGCCTGGAATCCATACTGTCCTGTTCTACAGTATAGCATGGCTATTTGTAGCCTGGAATCCATACTGTCCTGTTGTACAGTATAGCATGGCTATTTGTAGCCTGGAATCCATACTGTCCTGTTCTACAGTATAGCATGGCTATTTGTAGCCTGGAATCCATACTGTCCTGTTCTACAGTATAGCATGGCTATTTGTAGCCTGGAATCCATACTGTCCTGTTCTACAGTATAGCATGGCTATTTGTAGCCTGGAATATGTACTGTCCTGTTCTACAGTATAATAAAGCTATTTGTAGCCTGGAATCCATACTGTCCTGTTCTACAGTATAGCATGGCTATTTGTAGTCTGGAATCCATACTGTCCTGTTCTACAGTATAGCATGGCTATTTGTAACCTGGAATCCATACTGTCCTCAACAGTGTGCCCTCCAAGCCAATTTGACACGTCACTGCAGTGATGCACCAAAATTTGGTGTTCCCCTATCTCTTATAGCCAAATTTTGTTGTTGTGAGTCAAAATGAGAAAAAATGCTTATCACTGTTCAGTGTGATTGGGCAAAGGATCCTGCTGTTTATTGTGAGTCTGTTATTGTTAAGTCTGGAATTAAAATATGTCTATAGCTCTGTGTCAAAAACATAATGTCCCATGAGTGAAACACCAAGCCTACATCATTTTAGCTGTAATGTCCCATGAGTGAAACACCAAGCCTACATCATTTTAGCTACAATACATGTACATGTACTTGTAGCAACATATAAGTTATTAATGTTTCTTCTTCTGGCTGACTGATGATCTAGTGACAGGTGGTTGCCATGGCTACAAGACACAGAGTTGAACTGTCATGTGATATGAGAATCTTCAACAAACTGATCTAAAAATTAGAAACAGTTCCCAATTATACAGCTGGGTTGACTTAGGCACAATCATGGTTCAAATCTTGCCCATGGACTTTATAGCCATTCAGAAACAAACGGCAGCGATGGGGCTCGAACCTGAACCTGCAGATTCCAAGCCAGCCACTCTAACCATTTGCCCATCATGACTCCATTCCTACAATATCCATACAACCATTAACAGGTGATTTGCTTCATGCATAGTAAATCAATATTATGCTTTTAGTTATTACCTCAACCAGCTGGAAAAATCAATACACAGTGCTGTTGATATGATTGGTAAACTTTGTAGGTAAAATCTACCTATAAATAATATGACTGATTTCCCAAGATATTTACCAAGATTCCTCAAAAATGATGGTGAAATATTAAATTCTCATTTGGGAATTTATTATAACACATCATGTTAGTGCAGTGAAGTTGTATCTGCCTAATTGTGTCAGTGCAGTGAAGTTGTATCTGCCTAATTGTGTCAGTGCAATAAGGTTGTATCTGTCTATACACATCGCGTCAGGTTGTATCTGCCTATACACACCGCGTCAGTGCAGCAAGGTTGTATCTGCCTATACACATGGCGTCAGTGCAGTAAGGTTGTATCTGCCTATACACATCGCATCAGTGCAGTAAGGTTGTATCTGCCTATACAATTGCATTGCAGATATGACCTTTCTGCACTGACGCGACAATCTGTTTCCAAAAAAAAACATATTCCATGAGTGAAACACAAAAGGCAACTTCATTTCTCCTGTCACAAAAAACATGTACTATTAGAACTTACAATTGCCATGTAGGTGTGGCTAATCACTCAAAATATCAGCCAAACATACATTCTGTACATTTTTTGTATTAAAATATCATGGATAAATATTTGAAAAACTGCAACGAATGCTCTGTCTACACATATTGTATAAATGATTGCGAGACTTATATAAACAAACTACATGTACTACATACAGAGTATGTACTGTTTCATTTCTGTCAGACTTATAAACAAACTACATGTACTACATACAGAGTATGTACTGTTTCATTTCTGTCAGACTTATATAAACAAACTACATGTACTACATACAGTGTATGTACTGTTTCATTTCTGTCAGACTTATATAAACAAACTACATGTACTAAATACAGTGTATGTACTGTTTCATTTCTGTCAGACTTATATAAACAAACTCCATGTACTAAATACAGTGTATGTACTGTTTCATTTCTGTCAGACTTATATAAACAAACTCCATGTACTACATACAGTGTATGTACTGTTTCATTTCTGTCAGACTTATATAAACAAACTACATGTACTACATACAGTGTATGTACTGTTTCATTTCTGTCAGACTTATATAAACAAACTAAATGTACTACATACAGTGTATGTTACTGTTTCATTTCTGTCAGACTTATATAAACAAACTCCATGTACTAAATACAGTGTATGTACTGTTTCATTTCTGTCAGACTTATATAAACAAACTACATGTACTACATACAGTGTATGTACTGTTTCATTTCTGTGAGACTTATATAAACAAATTACATGTACTACATACGGTGTATGTACTGTTTCATTTCTGTGATAAGTTGTCAAGACTAGATAATGCCTGATAACTTTGTCGTGTGTTATTACTACGATATTCACTCTTCTTCTTTGTCATTTCTTAACATCCCATCCTTGATGTTTCTGGCTTGTCTTCTGTTGAATGTTGCAACTCTTTGAGTTAACTATCATTATTTTGTTTCACCATGAGATAGTTCCTATTTGATATCATTACGATTTACACCTTCACTCACATGGTTTAGAGACCTGACCACACTGACATCCAGACTACCATGAGATAGGTATATACACATACATGTAATACAATATCATGCTTATTTATATCCTGATCTTAAAGGCCCATAATTTAGTCCCAGGTTCTTGCTATAAGTTCTTTTCATCAGTGGTCCATAAAGGATTACATAGAATCATTTTCTTGTTCTGGGCCAATTTATAGCTCTGACAGAGAACTGTGTTTTATACATCCAGAGTTTAATTATAACATGCTTGTAACAGCCAAGCATTTAATAGGGAAACAAGTTTCATTTCATGTACAGATATATCATGTATATATTATGTGGTTGATCCCAAAGACAGCGCAATTAAATTTAGCTGACTTGTCAAAAGAATTGTTTCTGGTCAGTGCCCGCATCACTTAAATACCCCTGCGTCAGGTTTTTTGTGTGGTGTTTGTCCAGCCCATGCAGTCTGCAGATATGAGGAAACACAAAAATAACCCTCCCTACTTCAGTGAAGACAACTGCAGAGCCAATCATCAACAAGCAAACAACATCTGCCCTACATACACACTTGCTCTAAAGTACTATTTAAAAAAAAAACAGTTACTGCCATAAATAGTAGACCGAGTGACAGGTTTGTTGAGAATTAAAAAAAAATCGCATCATCACACCATTTTAAACAAACTTTCCTGACCAGAAATAATTCTTTTTTTTTCTTGGCCTTAAATTTAAAATTTTAAAATTAATTTTATAAACTGCATGCATTGGCAAGGGTTGTGAAAGCTGACCTTCAAATGGGATGTAGATACAGAAATGTCCTCACAGGACCCACAGGAAATGTGCCTTGATTTACTGGAATCACTATTTGTATTGCCATTAATTCACATGTCAAGACATATTGGTATCTTAAGTATCGGTTTCCCTACAGGAATTCTAAAGTTCAGCTCAGGTCACAGATAACTCAAATCAGATTCAGCCTACTAAAACTGTCTGGCATAAGTTCTCACTGACAAGTAAGGGTCAAAGGTGATGAACTTTGAACCCTAACCTCCCCTGCCTCTCAAAATGTAATTAGAATGTAATGGAGGAACTTGAGAAAAGACACAGAACAGGTTTCACTGTGTTCAAGTCATACTTGTTATACAAAATGTACATGACTGTATAAATTAGATTATCAAAGTTCATTCAAATCCAAATATAGTCATTTTTATCTTTCTTTCGTGTGGCTATTCTATAGTATTTTCTCGTTTTCTCCAATATTTACACTTTGCAGAATGATGGATTCCAGGCTACAAATAGCCATGCACTGATGTAAGACAGGACAGTGGATTCCAGGCTACAAATACATTGTGTAACCATGCTACAAGTACAGTGTATACTGCAGAACAGGACAATCCAATTGGTGTGGATTCCAGGCTACAAATAGCCATGCTGTACGTACTGTACTGTAGAACAGGACAGTATGGATTCTAGGGCAAGGCTACAAATTCTATAGCCATGCCACTGTAGAACAGGACAGTATGGATTCTGGGGACAAGATACAAATAGCCATGCTATACTGTAGAACAGGACAGTAAGGATGCTTAGGGCCAGGCCATAGCCATGCTATACTGTATATCAGGACAGTATGGATTCCAGGCTACAAATAGCCATGCCATACTGTAGTACAGGACAGTATGGATTCTAGGGCCAGGACATAAATAGCCATGCCATACTGTAGAACAGGACAGTATGGATTCCAGGCTACAAATATAGCCATGCATACTGTAGAACAGGACAGTATGGATACCAGCTAAATAACCCTTAACATGCTTAGGGTCATGAATATTCAGTGTGCATCTAATGAACAATCATATCTGCTAAGACCAATCAGGCAAGTTTCATCACTGAAAGAACAATAGCGGTGAAAAAGAGTTATAATTTGGTACTTCTTGTCAATCAAGTGACATGAAAACTATGTGGAATCATGAATTTAATTTTTAAATGATTCTCCAGAACCCAGCACAAGCATGCAGTTAATGAAAATAACATTATTTCCTGAAGTGGTGTTCCTCTTTAAATGCAGTCTAGCTTCCGAGGTGCTATTTTATCACCCAAATCATAGCCATGTAAAGTTGATAGCGGTAATCAATACAGGTGTATTAAAAACAGAAAAAACCAAGCCTGTCATTAGACTTTTTCTTTGCGGATAATTATCACCAAATCACAAATCCACAATATGATATTATACCAGTCAATGATAGGAGTCAAAATAGTTCTGAGTATAATCAACCTTGACAGCAATTCTTCAACCGTGCAATATTCTGATTTATGTAGAAGTAAATGACCCATAAAAATATTTACGATATGTTGGTAATCTGAATCTGACGAGTGCTCTCATTTCACACATTGATAAAAATTTCTATAAACACTGTCTGAATGACGACTAACCTGCTGTCACTTATACTGAATGTAGTAATTGTCTGACAGATCTCAATCCCCTAGACCAGTATCAATGGATGGTTATAAACATACAATGTACATGCTTTTGTATACATTTGATGTGTACAAGTTGAGTTCATAAGCTTTTTGTTTACATGAACATACTTTAAGGGTCGATTGCAAATATGTCACACAAGCTCAATAAGCAAACTTCGTTCATTTAAGGGGAGGGGGTCAATGCAATTGCTGAACTTCATTTTCGCACTTCTAACCAAATTTCGTAAACTTTCACGCATTCAATGATAACAGCTTCTGTATGAGATGTTGATAAATTGATAAAAATTTACTTTATACTAGGTTTCCAGTAATATTTTGATGTGTTTACCATCATCTCAGACTAAACAGATTCATGTTTTTAAATCAAATCTTAAGACACACCTTTTTATTGAATGAAAGTATTTTATTGATGGTTTTTTAATTCTTTTTACAAAGTTGTGTGAAGCGCTTTGAGATGTTTTGTTTTACATGTAAAGCGTTTTTAAAGAAATAAATATTATTATTATTATTATTATAAGGTTAGAGAATGTTTACCATCATGTTTTTACATAATACATCGATCATAGTGGTGTACGTGACCGCTACAGTTTTCATCATCGTTCACATCATATATAAACGTGTGATTCGTACTTGTGAACATTCATTTAGGGGAGGGAGAGGGGTTTTGTCGAACGAACTTAGCACGATCATCCTTTACCGGGATTTAGCCAAAAGAATGTTTGGTGTCACGATTTCAAGAAGCTAGCAGTTTCTTTTTAGTAACGCTTATACAACTTTTGGTTCATGAGATCTTGAGATATGACTATCATCTTGCCAACTGAGAAAAGATTATTGTGTCTTGAATTTGAAATGGAGTATGGTGACGTCCTAGGATATCTCCTAAGCGAGTTGACTCATAAAAAAAAAAAGACTTTCAGACTGGTCTATTAGTGACCGGATATTTTGGCCATGTGGGGAAACTTTTATATACACAAAACTCAAGCAATGCATGTCTTGAGGGCTTTGTATGGAATCCAGGCAATAATGTTAATAGGCTACAAATTGAAGGATTTCTAAATTGCTGTAAACAAACACTCACAGTCTTGTATATATGGTCAATGATATAATCTTAAACAAACTTTCTACAAGAGGCTTTCAATCCTAGGAAAAATAGGAGACGTGTGACAACTATTTATTTATTTTATATTTTGTATTAAGTTTAAGCCAGAGGGCTGGATATGACTTTTTATTTGTATACTGTACTGTATCTATTTATTTAACAAGTCCACATGAAATGGTTTTTTTATAATACTAAACAAAACACAGACAGACACACAGACAGATCGATACAGACAGACAGATCAGACAGACAGACAGATCAGACAGACAGACAGACAGACAGATCAGACAGACAGACAGATCAATACACAGACAGACAGACAGACGGACGGAAGGACGGACGGACGGACGGACAATCAATACAGGCAGACAGATCAATACAGACAGCCCCTACACATACATAGTGTGCACACACAAAATAATTTGACATTGTAAAATGTGTATGAGTGAGCATTGGAAAAGACAACAATGTACGGATTATACACAGAAAACTGTTAGCATGCTAGTAATTCCATATCATGAGTCAGAACATTCTTGATGCAATCAAAAATAGTCACACTGTTTTATAATATTAGATATTGTCCTTGAAATAAGAACAGTTTGACCTAATTTGGACAAGCTCATCTGATCTGATAAGAATGCCTTGAAGGAATTGCAATTTGGGAGGACTCTATCTAGGCCACAAAGTTCACAGACACTTTGAAACAGGCTGGAAGAAATCTTTGTTTTGTTTTAATGATAAACAGCTGAAACTTGAACTTTTAAAAAATACTTTTGTTTCATATACTCTGGATTAATATGATTATCATTAATAAATTACTCTGAAATATATTAATCTATTTAAGGTACATTCAAGTAGTTAAAACATTTTTTTTCACTGAGGTCCTCTTCATGTTGTACGTCCTAAATGTAAAGTATGTTAGTCTAGTTCCTATACAAAGCATTACAATTATTACCATCATCTCCACTAACATATAGGGAAAGTCCATATGTTATTCTAATACAGAAATCTATGCTACTCCTGGTGGGTGAAGGGTAAACATTGCATGTCAGTAGTAATCCATCACAAATTGACAGACAGTTGCAATTGGTAAGGGTTCCTTTAGACAATTGCTCATTAACTGAACTCTACCTCTCCAGTCTGAAACTAAAATAATGTTGGAACACCAGAACATCATCATGTTTATATGAACACAGTGGGGGGGGGGGGGTGTAGCACAGATTTCTGTGTTAGAATAAGGACTTTCCCTATACCGTACATGAGTGGAGATGATAGTAATTGTAACACGTCATATAGGAACTAGACTAAAAGTATATACTAGTATGCTAACAAACATTTACGCATTCAGTAATCTTTTGCAAACATATTATAATAACAAACACAAACTTGGTCAATGGTATATGTTGTTTCACATTGATTTTTCAAAATTGTTTTATAAATTGATTTTCATAAAATTGTTTATCCAAAATAAATTCCTAATCCTCATCCATATGGTCAGCGTAAGTTTAAGTTGTTTATATAAATTGACATACTAATATAACATACTCAAGCCAAGTTATTACCTTTGAACAGAAAATATGGATTATATACCCTGGTCATTCTATATCTCAACAACCTATGTCTACGTTATTGGCTTTGTGGTGCTTGAAATATGAGGCTGTGATCACAATTTTGTTAAATTTTACCACAAGGGACTGGATGAAAAATGTAATTTGTATAACGCATACATGTACATAGTACTAACTGTCATTAAAAATTTGAGGCTTTGGTGAAGATTTTCACCAAACAGTAAGTCTGTGCCAATTACTGTTGATCTGTCTTCACCATTTTGTTGAATTTTAACAGAAATATGCAACTGAAAAATATAATTTGCAAGATGAGAACTCACAATGAGGGAGGCTGTCTGTGAAAACTTTGTTAGCAGTACAGATTTTTGTCACAGAGACAATCTGTGTCAATTATTTTTCATACTTGCGGGCATTATACTTTATACACAAATGTGAATGAGAACAAACAGACCATGTTGGAATTTACACAACTACATGTACAGCTGCTGACATCAGACCATTGACGAACAGATTCCATTACAAACAGGGAAAGTAAACAACTGAATTGGATTAATAACACTTGGCACAGCATGTTGGAAGTACAGAAACTTGTATTGCATTCTATCACTTGATAAGAACAGTTTTATGGCCACTTTACATTATAGTTCAGGTCACATAACAAATTGTAAAGTTCTCCTGGCATTTCATGTACATGTAAAGAGGCCATAAAACTGTTCTTATCTAATGATGGGATGTAATACAAGTGTCTGCTGTTCAAACATGCAAAGCCAAGTGTTATTATGTTTTGTTGTCATTTATGGTCTAACTTTAAGTTGAGAACATACACCAAAGTTCGAGTGGCATACAATAATTTTTTTTAGAAGATTTTTTAATCTGTCCAATGGTATGGCATAAGTTCTATGTTTGTTTCTTATTCAATTTTTTCTTTTGGTGAACTTGTCTGGAAAAGTGTACACAACTTTGTTAAGAGAGTGGCAGACAGTAGTAATGTTTACGTACAGTGTGTTTATTCATGCATGTACCATGATTCTCTCCAGTGCAGGCATTAGCGAGATATTCTCTATTGATTGTTGTGGATGACTCACAATAGAAAAGGGGTTCAGAAAACAGCAGTAATAGAAATGACAATACAAGCAAGTAGTAGTATGCACTGGGAACTCTGTTCTTTATATGCACGCGCGTTCCAACTTGTAACTGAAACTTACATCACACAAGAATGCATGCGCATTCCAACTTGTAACTGAAACTTACATCACACAAGAATGCACGCGCGTTCCAACTTGTAACTGAAACTTACATCACACAAGAATGCATGCGCATTCCAACTTGTAACTGAAACTTACATCACGCAAGAAATTTTGATTTGATCGTCTGCCTTATCGTCGGGCTGCATACTGATTGGTTGATTATGTACGACGTATGACTATATAATGAGTTCATCAGAAACGGCAACAATGTTAACAACAACAACGTATAACACAAAATATGAATCAATAAATGTAATTCTCGACAATTTTTTGTCATTACTTTTTTTGCTTGTATTTATAGGCCTCAAGCGTGATTCAAATAATAATACTAAAATAATAATTAATTCAATTCATTTGTGTACTTTCTCTGATTGTAACAGGTTCCGTTCATCCATGATCTGATGTCAGCAGTTGTAGTTGTATAAATTCCAACATGGTCTACATGTTCTCACTCACGTAACAGGTTCCATCTGTCCACAGTCTGATGTCCAAAGTTGTAGTACACTGAGTGATGAATCCAGTGATAGACTGGAATGCAGCACAACACACCACAGCAGGAGTTAACCTACTCCCAGTAGATATATTAATGTAGAGCTTGTTACAGGGTTGTACAACAGGGAGTAGAGATATCTGATACTCATTACATGCTCTGCATGAGATCTGTTGTCAGGTTACTCACCCATACACACATAATGTCCAAAAACAACCAACACAGCAATTTAAAACTATTTACGTAAATTGCATACAGTGATTGCAAATAATAATTTGCTCTTTATAAAACATAATTAAAATTAGTATGTAAATTATATGCAGTGACTGCAAATAATAATTCACTCTTTATAAAATATACATTGTAATTATAGAATGTTAAGCAACTAACATTTTTCACAGCAACTTAATCTTCTTTTTCTCAACTTGTATTTAGTTGTGTACAAACAAACATGTCCCTGGGAGACACAGGATTTTAATTATTACGTAAATTATATACAGAAATTGCAAATAATACTTTGTTCTTTATCATATACATGTACATTGTAATTACTCATTTATAAGATATTTTTCACAGCAATTTAAAATTATTATGTAAATTGCATACAGTGATTGCAAATAATACTTTACTCTTTATAACATATACATTGTAATTATACATTTATTAATTAAAACATTTTTCACAACAATTTCAAATTATTTAGATAAATTATATAGTGATTACAAATGATCTTGCTCTTCATACCACATACAATTTTAAGAGATTCACATTATTTAAAGATATCATGTTATTTTTACTAAATAGAAACCAAACATTTCTTGCCCTTGCCCAAACAATCAAGAGTTGTTCAGGAACCGTTTGTTTCCCAGAATGCCTCATACCAGTATACAGCAGACCAGATTTGCAAAATGTCACAACTCTATATTTTTTTTATAGAGGTTGCAAGTTGCAGAATTACAACCGACAAAATTTATACAAAAATGTAACATGAAGTCATTATCCAAGAATTTACATGACGAATGTACATGTATGTATATTGGTATGTACAAAATGTCGGATTGAATTAAAATTACTTTTTCACATTCTTGACAAATATTCCTGGTGATTAATTAACAGCTTGCAAATAACTCACAATTTTTGACTCATACAAATCTGATATTTGCACTGAAATAAAAAAAATTATCTAAATGAAGCTACACTAGCTGTACGTGGAACGATTTTTGAAACTGTTTTGTAAGACACGATTGCACAATATCACACAAGCTCAGTGAACTTCATTTTTGCACTTCTAATCAGATTTAGATGGAAACCTTTCACTCCTTCAATGATAACAGCTTTTGTATTTACTACTGAGATGTTGATAAGTTGATAAAAATTTGCTTCTAATGTGAGATATGGTGCTGGGTTTCTGGTAGTATTTTAATGTGTTTACAATCATGTGTTTGCATTGCATCTGGTGTGACCAATACAATTTTCATCACGGTTTACATCAAATATAAATGTTTGATGTCGCACATGTGAACGTTCATTTAGGAGAGGGGGAGGGGGAGGGGAGAAGGTTTTGATCATTAACTTAACGAATGATGTTTGTTTATTGAGCTTGTTCGACACTGATATATACTCAACGACTACATGTACACTAGGTTGGGGTTATACATACAAGTAGTTTTAAAATGTCTTCACATCTGTCATGGATTTTCGGTCAGAAATGTTATAAATCATGTCTGATAGGAAGTCAATATTTTAGGGTAAATGTTATGTCCTGACAGCATCATTTAGAGGAGACCGTGAGTTAGCTGACATAACTTGCCATCGTATAACATTTATTATAAATCAACATCTCATCATGTCTACTTTATGTTGAGTCTAAAAGTAACTTAAGGGCCAAAGTTTGAATCCCATGGGTGTGGATTTGTATTTTACATATAATAAGTCCATTCTTGTGTAAAAGCAACGTAAAGGCTGATTTAGATTAAGATTAAACAGGGGGGGGTGGGGGTAGGAGGGTGGGGGATGGATGGCGGTGGTATCAGTGGCAACTGCTGGTAGAGCCATTACTGCCAACCCCAGACTCCATTTTCATTTTAAACCTGGTTTGACCAAAAACCACTAACACTCGATTTGCTCAGCGAATGACCATTGACTGTATATTTAAAGTCATTTTATATAATAGTACATGTATGTTCTCTCTAAGCATATTTGACATACATGTAGTACATGTATATACATGATGTACATGCCACTGACGACTGTAGAACATATACAAGCTTGTATAGAAACATAGGTCTGGACTAAATTATGAACGTAACAAGTACAAATGTATATAGAACTGTCTTCCTATTTTGGATTGTTTAATACCATTGTACAACAAGCGTAGTACACTGGATTGAATGATTTTGTATAAATGTGCTAATAGTACATGTATATATAATAGTTCTTACATTTTATCTAGGCTTGATTTCAATGCTCCAACTAGAATTTTACGGAATCAAACTGTTTTTAGGGAGAGGCAAAGTCGCATAAATATTAGTAAATACTCGCCTTTAATTAGGGGCATGAGGTGTTTTAACGAAATTGTACAGAATAATTCACTGATTGATATTTTTAGCTATGCCATGTTTTAAGACTT
This sequence comes from Glandiceps talaboti, assembly GCF_964340395.1. Taxonomy (NCBI): domain Eukaryota; kingdom Metazoa; phylum Hemichordata; class Enteropneusta; family Spengelidae; genus Glandiceps; species Glandiceps talaboti. The sequence goes on from NC_135568.1 coordinate 2,125,922, forward strand.
TATTTCATCAGATTATTTTAGATTAATGTGTTTTGACTTTTCAATTAATGAATTTAAGTGTTAATTTTGTAATGAGATATACGTTGTTTTTATTTTAGGTGTTTATTTTTTGTCCGTCTTCCAAAAAGTGCACTTTTAGTTTGCACATGTTGTGGTGTTTGTTTTGTACAATTTTATTGTTGGAGACTGTTAATGGGACTCGACCCATAGGTCATCATTGGAAATAAATAAATAAATAAATAAATAAATAAATAAACAAGTTATGAAACTAGTGCAATACTACATGTATAATAAGAGAGTTCTTATATAATAACTCTAATATAATATACCTGCAACTCTACAGTCTACAGAGTTAACTTGTCATAAACACCCACATCTGCAGTTTTGAAATTGTTTATAACATTGCCACACTGAAAATGTAGGTCGCAGTTCATGAGAAAACAATTATGTAAACCATGTTATACCCTTGTCCAACCAAATTTAACAAAGATGACAAAAGGGTTAATATATTGATGGAAGTCCCACAGACTGGATTGTAATTCTAGAAGGCAGATAGTACGAGTTGCTCTTCTGAAGTTTCAATGGGACTGAGCGTCTAGCAGCACGACGACCTTTACTTGACATTCATATCATTTTCTGCATGTATAATTTTGCGATCTTTATTTACAAGTATTAAACATTATTATAATATGACAATGGTCTGGAACAGTCCCAACTCGTGCATATTTTGGGGTTTTTGGTTTCAAAATATTAATGTTTTACTACATTCTGAAACTTAATTGCCTAAGGGTTGGTACAGTCACTGGCAGAAACCTAATATAGTAAAGGCTGGTATTTAATTTACTGGAACACAAGATAATTCCCAGAGGAATTTACTGAAGGTTACACAGCTCAAACAGAAACAAATAAATAAAAAGTAAAATCAAATAGAATTTGAGAATATAGAGGAAAACAAAATACTTTTAAGCTGGTATATTATCACATTTACAAATTAAATCTTTCTCGTAAATGTTTTTGTCAGACACTAAAATCAAATTGTACAAGGAACTGCGGATTATTTGAATAACATGACATCATTGTAAACCCCAGCCTCTTTTAGAGCACAGTCCAAGATACATTGTCGAGATGTATTTATTTTGCAGTGTTGTGGAAGAAATATCAGCACAGGTTTGCGAGAATGAACATATCACCACTTTGTCTACCAACAAAATATTATGTTTTAAAACAAACTAGATGTACTCAACAATGTCATGAACACCCTTAAAAGTTAAAGGTGTTTCACACATCGTTGAGTACATCCATTTTGTTTTAGAACATAAAGGCTATGAAAATAAAGTGACGTTTCACACATCCCTACCTCTCCCTGTATTGCCTGAGAATTGTGCACATCACACCATTTTCAAAACTTAATTAAGGTGAAACATGGAAGGATAACCCACTGGGTTATACTTCCATGGGTGAACACACCATTGTCGCAAACCAGAGCACTTATTTCTGCTGTAGCAACAGGTACATGTACTTTTGGAGAGTACATCATACATGTATGTTTCAGATGGTGCAGTAAAGAGGCCTGTGGCTTACAACATTGGCACATGGAGCGAAAATGGTATTTTTATCACATAACTCAGGGGTGTAGAAAATAGCCAGAAGGCAGGAAAAATAACCATGTGTCAGTGATAAATTTCCGGCTGAGAAAATTCTAAAACATGGAAACAGTTCAGTTAACCAAACTCTCATCGCCAGGGGCTCGAGACTACAAGACAACCCAGACAAGAGTTTTGAGAAATGTTATCACAATTGCCCACACCAGATGTCTTTCCGAGAACAGGACATGCTGCAGAATAATTCATGTCCAACATTCCAGGCTGAACAAGCTAGGTACCTTCGCGAGAGGTTACACATATGTCTCAGGCAACTGATACATCTCAATTACAACAAATAGGCTTCATAAGCCCATTTTTCATGACTTCAAAGAAATGTACTGTGTGACTTCCGGTGTGGGCAACTTTAGATTACATATCTCCTGAGTCTCATCTGGGTGGTCTTGTAGTACATGTACAGCCCTCAGTGGTGGGAGTCTGGGTAACCGAGACTATATCACCACTTGACAATTCAACCTACCTGCAATGCTAGCTCTGGTTTAGCTTTTCTCCAGTTAAAACCTAGCCTGTTTACGGTACATTGTGACTGTATAAGTCTGTAAGATATATCTTACAGCCATCAGTGGTGGGAGTCTGGGTAACCGAGACTATATCACCACTTGACAATTCAACCTACCTGCAATGCTAGCCCTGGTTTAGCTTTTCTCCAGTTAAAACCTAGCCTATTTACGGTACATTGTGACTGTATAAGTCTGTAAGATATATCTTACAGCCCTCAGTGGTGGGAGTCTGGGTAACCGAGACTATATCACCACTTGACAATTCAACCTACCTGCAATGCTAGCCCTGGTTTAGCTTTTCTCCAGTTAAAACCTAGCCTATTTACGGTACATTGTGACTGTATAAGTCTGTAAGATATATCTTACAGCCCTCAGTGGTGGGAGTCTGGGTAACCGAGACTATATCACCACTTGACAATTCAACCTACCTGCAATGCTAGCCCTGGTTTAGCTTTTCTCCAGTTAAAACCTAGCCTGTTTACAGTACATTGTGACTGTATAAGTCTGTAAGATATATCTTGTCGTTCCATCATCATCAGTCTCCACCATCACTGGTGGGAGGGGTTGACTGATGTGTGAGGGTTCCCTGTCACAGTGCCGTACCTTACAGACTAAGTTACATTGTAATCTGTGATTTGCTTCACTGTCTCACAAATGTAATTTTCATAATGGTAAACAGTTAAGTTAGCTACACCTCCAATAGCAGTTATCAGCATGCCTGTCTGTAGATATTTACATGGTATTCATTATATGTAAATGATGTCACCATTGCTAGCAATAAAAAGTGGTTAGTGAGACAGCAAATCAAAATCACAGAGCAGTGTAAACAGGCTAGCAGAAACCATAAGTACACAAAACTAATATATGTACATGTACATGTATTAAAGTATCCCAAACAACATGTACATTGATTTACTTATTCATTTATCTAGGTAAAAAATCAATATGTAACTTGAAAGTGGAGCAGCTTTACATGTACAGGGCAAACAAGGGACATGGCACTTTTAACACACACTTAAAAACTTCAAAAGGCAAAATAAACAATTACAGTCATAACACTGCACAGTTGGGATGCAAAAGCAGATATTAAGTCATCATGTAATATGCTTCGTTTTTCGTACAATGTACAGTCTCTATGTCACATGTGCTAGAGGTACTTTAACCATAGACCCTCCACCCAGGAGGGTCTATGGGTGGAGGGTCTATGGTTTAACAAGGCGAACTCATACGTTGGTGTTTAACTCATGGAACATCACGTTTTTTCCATCAAGATAGAAACATTATAAATCCTGACAAACAATAACACAGACAACACATAACAGAATCCCATTAAAAATGATAAGCATGGCTATTCTTATATACTTTAAGTCTACTTCCTCACGACGACGTGTTCCAATTCTACAATACGTTATCTTCAATTGGATCATGGTCATCAGGAACTACTAGATACTAAGTAGATTAATATAGTGCAGTAGAAACATGCTTCTGCTAAAATGATTACACACAGACTTGTTGATTTTAATGGCTTCAATTGTTTACTTTCCTGATAGTAAGTAAAGGTTGTTTATTATAGTGACATGTGATATGCATTTTACAAATTGGCAATAACAATATCAGAAAGTAAACACATCACCCAGCCTACCGGGCTTATTAGTCACTACAAAACTGAATTGCTCGTATAAAGCACTTAAAAATAAGGGGTGCAAAGAGGACAGTCATAACAAGTAAAGAAAAGTAACATACTACATTGTTATATAAAGATGATTACACCTTCTGGTGTAAGCTTTGTGAATAAATTTACAAGTTGCTCTAGGCATATTGATAAGTAACAGTTCCTTATGAGTAGGAAAGTAAACAATTACTAGAGACAGAGATCCCTTTTATTGTCTACGATTGTACACAATGTCTATCCTTAAATTCTTGTTCTTATGAATCCTCTTTCTACCAGGAGGTTATTTCTTTGTGCAAAAACAATTACAAATTAATTTTTGTTGGAACAAACATGTTAATCAAACTAGCGACATGTTGGTTACTGTACTGGTATGAGCCACCCACTCTAACCATTTAACTAGTGTTATGTTATCAGTGGAGTCATAAGAATTACATAGGATTATTCTTTTGTTGTGGACCAACTTTTCCTATAGTTTTATCCAACACTTAGTCTTTCACACCTGAAATGTTTCATTAAAGTTTAAAGTTTATATATTATAGTACATATGTGAGAGCCTGGGATTGAAATATGGGCCTTTATTACACAAAACAACATGGAAATGACACTTTCCTCATTTTGTTGCACCTTCACTCTTTTGTTATGTGCAATAAGCAGGTAAAATTTAACCTGAGCTACCTGAGTATTTCACCTTGGTTCCCAAACAATGGTACAATGTATAGAAATCTATGATTTACCAGCTTTCTTCTCCAAACCCACCACTTCCCACCCTCTAGTACCGGGATCCCAATACCTACCAAAAACACTAACCTTGATATTGTGACAAAGTTTGAAAACATTTTTCAGGAGCCCCCCCCCCCCCCACCCCCACCACCACCACCACCACCATCCCCACCACTCCACCCACTTTCCTCCTTCTAATATATCATGTTACATCTTATTGGCCAGTTTTTAAGTGACCAATTGGGTGGCACATACCCATATACATTTCTGTGGAAGTACCCCCCCCCCCTCCTGAGGATGCAGTGGTATATGGTATCAAATGGACATCAATCAAGTTATTACCACAAGAGGGAGCCAGGAGGTCAAGGTATTTGTAGGAAAACAACTCAGAACTGATGCACCTTGGTGTATTTTCTTTACTTTGGAAACCAGCAAGCTTTTCAGCTCACTTTACAGACACGCCCCCCCCCCCCCTCCCCACACACACACACACTTAAAAACTATCAATTGGTTCATATGTGTATATTACACTACTGGGTGATAGAGTAGTATTGTTATGATTTATACTTGTGGTTAGACCTCAGTTGGCATCCAGACTAGTGATAGAGGTGTGCCGTGAATTACATTTATTGATTCATATTTTGTGTTATACATTGTTGTTGTTAACATTGTTGCCGTTTCTGATGAACTCATTATATAGTCATACGTCATACATAATCAACCAATCAGCACACAGCCCGACGTTAAGGCAGACGATCAAATCAAAATTTCTTGTGTGATGTAAGTTTCAGTTACAAGTTGTAGTGCGCGTGCATTCTTGTGTAATGTAAGTTTCAGTTACAAGTTGGAGTGCGCGTGCATTCTTGTGTGATGTAAGTTTCAGTTACAAGTTGGAATGCGCGTGCATATATAAAGAACTGAGTTCCCCAGTGTATCCTACTACTTGCTTGTATTGTCATTTCTATTACTGCTGTTTTCGGAACCCCTTTTCTATTGTGAGTCATCCACAAGGTGCTTTTGTTCTACAGATCATATACATGTAATTACCCTGTAATCAAGATGTTCAAAAAATGTACACTGCAAGGTCATGGAAGTCATCAGAAATGCCACCCTACTGTCACTATAATTAAACCAAAGTCCTTTCAATAGCTTTAATATATCACCATGTCCAGACAATAGTTTTAGTCTGTGTATATCTTAGTCAGCTCACAGCTCTATTTTCAGTGTCATATTTTATTTCACATTCCTGAATGTCTTAGTGCATTTGAGACACCAAAGTGTTCAATAAAATAATCTATAATTAATCCATGTGACGACCCTCACACTGCTATATCAATACCTAACTCATATATGCTTATGATGACAAGCTAAGTCCCATGATGCAACTGTGGACCAGCATGAGAATGATGAGACATGAAACTAAGTTTATTTCACTTTTAAATAGCATTTCTTGCCAATTAATTGAACTTCATGTGACATCATGGGCATGAAATCATGAAATGACTATCAGAATCAAAAGTTTATGAAAATACAAAATGTACATCTATTTCCTGGAGACTGGAGTGGTCAGCATAGTCTTGTACCACTGTACTGAATGAAACTGAGAGGTACAATAAATTGTAAACTCTCTTTTATTTCTTTTCTTTTGTTTTGGTATTATGAAAATAAATCTAACTTTAGTTTGACTATGTTTAACACTCCTAACTAAACCATTCAACTATATTAAAGTAACATAACATAATAATATTAAAATTTAACAATTTACACAAATTAACAACAGATTTCCTTGTAATTAATTATTTAGAAACTAGAATTTATCATTCACTATTATTGGAGATTAACACTACATGGATTAGTTCACATTAATCTCAGCCGTCTCCTCTTATACCTCCATATTTAGATGTATCTGTTTGGGGTCGACGTCCTTTAGTGTTGCATGTGGCAAGTATAGTGCAATAAAACATCGCATAGTGTACAATCTCCAGTTGTCACTTCTACAGTTTTACAAAAAGTCTAACTTAACACGATCCGTGTTTACAAAGGTGATATCGTGTTACAATTACGAACACAGCCCACTCTCCATGGAAGAAAAAACGCCTCCTTCAGTTAATCGCCTTTGTAAACCTTCTCTAGTCTGTTTTCGGGTCACGATGGTTTCTCACACCGCCGTTGCATTACTGTCAAAAACGTTACTGAACTGAATTTTACGCATTGCGACATCAATATCGACATATTGAAAGTAGTTCATCATAGCACGCATATTAATAATTTCGATAACAACGTACGCCTTCCATGTAGAAGTTCAACATGCTCCCTGGACCCGGGGCTATACAAGGGGTCGCCCTGGGCACTTGACATCAATTTTTTTTCCGTATTGGCATATACGGAAGGAATTGAAGATATATGGAGTACTCTGTCAGGAAACGTAACTTTATATACGGTGGCAGACATGGGGATAGACGATGCAAGTAGACTGTGACCGACGTAACGTTACGTACACTACACGTACATCCTCAGTAACCAACTCACCTCTTTCCGCTGAAACTTGACATAAATTAATTGATGCGATAAAAACCAAGAGCAAAATCACCCTCCTGAGCATCATTTCACGAAGAAGGACACGAAACTGGTAGTTATAAGTCCGTTAAACCATTACAGTCCTGTATGTCGTACGAGTGCAGTGATAACACTTTACATGAAACGCAGTCTATTTTGCTGATGAGAACAGTGCATGCAAATCACTTTCAGTCATGGCGCCGTCATCTGCATGACAATCAGGTCATGACCTTTACAGGATGCCTTTTGATAACTTCATGAGATAAAAGATCTGCGATAAGTAATTACCCCCCCCCCCCCACCTGCTGCCAAGGTTCTGAAGGCTACTTTCTGATTTTTCTTGTCTGATTTTTACCTTTCATTCTTTTCACACAAAAAACAGAAACACCGTCTACTTTATTTTGTACTGCTCACGTTCGTGCCATCAGTACTACTGTGTATGAGCAAGGCCAGGGGGTACGGCACATACAATGTGATAACATTTCATAGTTGTGACTGCACTATCCTAATCGAATAAACAAATATCAGATCACAATACATGTCACGTTGCAACGGTGGTGGATTTTCCCATGCTTCTGAGTACATTTCGGCAACAATAGATTAACTGGCATCATACATTTATAGATGTGAATCTATTTTTATGAAAATCGCCAACGGAAAAAGGTAAACCTGGTATCACGTCAATTCAAGTTGATTCATCGCCGAACCTAGCGATCTACAACACAACACAACACAACACAACACAACACAACACAAGAACAAAAAGATTTGTCGCAATCACCAGATGCCGTTATTTAAAATGGCCATATGGTTATTTATTTTGATTTTTCGATGAATTAAACAACTTTACTGTGTTTTACGATTTGAAAACAAAATTTGATACAACATATGAATAAGTTTATATCATTAGTAACAACAAACATGTCTATAAGCTTAAAGACGTGTATGAAGTAATATTAATTTGGTACTTTGGTAAACCATAGAGTGGATCACTACATCACGTACAGTCTGTACATGCATCTGTCGCTTCATATAAGCTTATATATTGCGATTATTACTTGCTGTGTTTAGTTGTGATAACAAAATGATTACCGTGTAAAGATGTTCAACCAGTTCGTTTACAAACAACTACCTATACGTAAAATAATACACTTTTACACATGTTGTAGGGTTTTTGTTCATTGTTGTTGGTTGTTGCAATTTATAGTTTTTCGTGTGTTTAATAGTGTTGGTTTGTCTGTCTGTCTGTCTGTCTGTCTGTCTGTCTGTCTGTCTGTCTGTCTGTCTGTCTGTCTGTCTGTCTGTCTGTCTGTCTGTCTGTCTGTCTGTCTGTCTGTCTGTCTGTCTGTCTGTCTGTCTGTCTTTCTTTCTTTCTTTCTTTCTTTCTTTCTTTCTTTCTTTCTTTCTTTCTTTCTTTCTTTCTTTCTTTCTTTCTTTCTTTCTTTCTTTCTTTCTTTCTGTCTGTCTGTCTGTCTGTCTGTCTGTCTGTCTGTCTGTCTGTCTGTCTGTCTGTTTTTGTTTTCGTTGGGGGGGGGGCATACTACAATGATCGAGTATCTTTCACATATATTATCTTTTACATATATATCTTTCACATATTTAGCCAGGTGCAATCTCAGACCACTAAATTGGTGGTCTGAGGTACATGTAATGAAGTTATCGATGACAATAGAAAAATAGTAAATAAAGGGAAACTCTTTCATTCTTTGACTTGAAACAAATGAGAACTCTGGTGTGGTTTACATCCAGGAGTTACTTTAATAACAATGCCAAGGTCGCCGTCTTTGTTGGTATATCATTGTTCGTACTGAATAGTTAAAACATTTAAGACATAGCGTGGCTTCCGTTGACGTGGCCAGGAAACTACAATGTACATTTTCATCTTTATTTATTTATGATATATGTAGATTTCTATGACCAATGTGTGATGGCGCCCCGCCACGACGTACCTTACAGACAACAGTGATCCGCTTCAAGTATTTTATATATTTCTGCCCCCCCCCCCAAAAAAAAAGATGACAGTAGAAATATGAGTGTAACCATTTATAGCTAGTTAGGAGGATACCTCGACAGCGTATTGAATTGAGTACCATAACTTTCACTTGTTGAGAAGATATATCGTATGTATGCCAGTAAACACAAACTGGGTCAACTTGAAGCATGTATCTTTGTAGTCCTGCTTGCAGGGGCGTGTATTATTGCTTAGATTTCCGTTTTCTTAGGAAAATATCATACGAATCTTGCTGCTACAAATGTATCGATCTATAGTACTACGTATACTATAAATATACAGGTAGGAATATATATTCAAAAGGTTGTTATATTTAGTCTGTAGACCTGGAAAACAACAATCTATGCAATATTACACGCCCCTGTGGTCCTGCTTGCAGATAGTCTAGTTCCTGACGACAGTGTTCCGATTTTACGTTATCTATTAGCTTGCAGACGGCGCACACGTGCACAAAGTTACTCAGTCTGCAAGCAGGACTAGTCTCTTCGCGGTGTCGTTTTTGTACTTCTGTCAGCGGCAATTAATATTTTACGTGTATTTTTTGCATGTCATAAACATTTCCCCTCTATTTTGAAATATAAGCCTATATATAACGCTTCACAACAAGAATAGCAAAATGTTATTGCATTGATAGCGATCCATCCCCTTTGACGATTTGTTTTGCATTTGGAATATTGGGTCTTGTTTTTCTTCCCCAATACACATAAAATCCACCCCATCTGTCATTACAAATTCAGAATCAGAAAATAAATGAATTAAAGTTTTTCCTTTAATTTTATCACAGAAGGTACATTTCTCAGAGTCAACTCGAGGTGGTATTAAGGATTATTAGGTTTCGATCTTGTTGTTTTACTGAAATAAACTAACTAAACTAAACTAAGGATTATATGGTTTCACTAGAACCACGCCCACTAGTGGCCAAGTAAGCGTATGCTTTCGTTTATCTCAATGCGTCGGGGTGCCGTTTTACTGCTGCATTCAGTTGGAGAAAATGTAGGTGAAAATGTGGTAAATGTAGATAGGTATTACTCTGTCCTTTCATGACAAACAAACTTCATTTTGTTATTAGATTAGATTAGATATATTTTATTATCCAAAAACATGGAAATTCGTCTTGGCACCAGGCAAACATCAAATGTAATAAAAGACAAGATGCGTACATACAAAACACCAATGTAATACAGCCAATTAAAAATAATTATTTAAAAAAAAACTAAATGTACGTGGTCTTAGATGGGCTGAAAAGAGACAACAGATGATCACCAAATAAAGATGATTTGTTTAGTTGCAAGATACGTACATATTGGGACGAAGAACTTGTCAGCAACAGATCTCGAGCGGTGAGAGATCTGGAAAGGTCATCACGTCGTCAATACTTTTGGGTCAAACCATAGAATAGAGGAGTTTCTACACTTATTGTTGTCAACAGGATTGTTCTATACTTAACGTTTGCAAGTCTGATGATGGTAGAATACTTTTAGTGGGGACAGAAATTGACGACGATGTGTTCACTTTGGTATTAATATCTATTCAAACTGCTTAAAAGACAGAGAATTTTATACCAAATTGAAACAATGTTACATAGACATATTGACAGTCATTTTATCTGTGTTTTGAACCCGTTATTAGAGAGATTGGAAGTTAATCATCATCATCATCATCATCATCATCATCATCATCATCATCATCATCATCATCATCATCATCATCATCATCATCATCATCATCATCATCATCATCATCATCATCATCATCATCATCATCATCATCATCATCATCATCATCATCATCATCATCATCATCATCATCATCATCTTTTCAAATGGAACATTTATTCGTATTTGCCTGAACTATATACAATGAAGTGCTAAACTATGTACAAAAAGAAGACAATTAGCGAAATACGAGTGAATTGGCTTTGTAAAAGTAAATGTTCCTGGTAAAATTAAATTGAGTGAATTTAACAACGGTGGATTATATATTTCAGTGTGAAGTAGATGTGTACAATTTGGACAATGCTGAGAATTTAAAAATGTTACAAGGATCGTTCGGCTGTCATTTAGTTACTGATTAGGTTGTATTATTAATGGTCATATGTGAAATGTAGTTGGTTATTGATTACCTCGCATAATGCATTGTTAATGGCCCAAATAGATGTGAAAGCTACAAGGTTATGTCTGAGTCTGTAATGTTCAAATTCAAGGCTGAGTCGTGTGTGGATTCTTGTCTTGAAGATTTCGAGAGGGTCGATCGGTGTCCTGTTATCCATGGTGTTTCTTCTTGCTAGGTGTATAGACATTTTAGAGGTCGATATGGTGTATGTTGACAGTTGCATGGCGTGTTTGCTGATGAATTTGGTACTTTTCCTTGGTGGGTTTACATCATCATCATCATCATCATCATCATCATCATCATCATCATCATCATCATCATCATCATCATCATCATCATCATCATCATCATCATCATCATCATCATCATCATCATCATCATCATCATCATCATCGTCTTTTATTGCGTGTGTTTTACAGTGCTCTGGATCCTGCCATATCCAAAAAAATCCGTACCTGTACAGTTTGACCTCAGAATAAACTCATTTGTATAAGATAAAATTGTCAAGACAGTGTACCTGCCAACTTACTAGCAGGGCCGCATGTCTACTACATCATGTGGTCAATCAAGCCCTGCACTGTGACATCGAGCTCGGAGAGCGCGAGCGCAGCGGATTAGAAGTTCCTTGATATGCAAATTACTTGCAATGGCGTTGTTGCTATGGTGCACACAAATCAACATACTGAATACGCGACATGGCTCATTTGCATATCACTACAGGCAAAACAAGCGAAGCAATCGAACGTGTCAACACATCTTCCGACTAAATTTGTCCGTATTTGAGTGAGTTTTGAAGAACATTGTGGATAAATTGAACAATTAGATACGTAAGTACATTTAAGACTCGACCATGTTGTACGATTGTGTGTGCGATCCAAAAAATCAAAGAAAGTGCGCGTCAGCAATCGTGGACGTAACCCAGTCGCCATTGCTGTGCTAAATCTCATGACAGACTACATAATTCAATGAAGTCGTTGCCCTCGTAGTCGTACTGTATTTCAGTTTCCATCGTTCAGTATTTCAAACAAACGGTATTTTCCTCGGATATGTAATTTGTTTTCTTCAAATTCTCATATTTATTGGTAGCCACCCTCGATTCTGATGTTCTGAAATATATATCTTCATTCGAATATCGACTTGATAATGATATGGGAATAAATTCTGAATACGTGATTGTGAGTGAGCATCAATGGTATTAATAAACGGTCATAATTTCAGTTGTCAAATACAAATTTTGAGTTTTGCATTTATGATGATAGGGACCGAATTATAAATACATCGTCCTATAATTTATAACTTGAAAGTTGGACGAGATTCAAGTCCGATTAATTTTTCAAACTTGACCTTCGATTCACCTTCGCCTATAAAAAGAACGAGAACAAATCAGAACCTTTGTGTTTAGTTTTTAGAGAGTATTTTTTGAATATTGTGTATTGTTCACGGATTTCCAATCAAAATTCTGTGATGAATACGATATTTACAAAAATTATTTGTTGATGTGCTTATTTTTTTTATTTTCAGGTATTTTTAGAATTTCCAAGTTCTTTGTAGGATATAGTCACCATGAGTGGTATGCAAGGTAAGCACACTGATCTAGAACTTTCAAAATATCGCTCATTCTCTACTGTACCATGGAGGTAGAATATGACAGTTGTACACATCATGGATGTATTAAGGGCATATATATGTATGTATTCATACAAATGTAGAACCCTCTAAATACAACCATTGCTGACTTAAAACAGTTAGAGTTACTACTAATTAATATGCATATGGTTGTGTTATCAGGTGCCAGACAATATGATCTTAAATACACAGTAACTGTAAAGTACATGTAATAACCAGATTTTATAGCTCTGGCAGTAGTAGTGGTTTATTTTAGCAGACATCTAGTCAGATGTACATTGTAAATATTTTCACAATGTATATATTTGACAATATGTAAAACATAGGTTAACCTGTTTCAGTTTGCTAGTGAAGGCTGTCAGTGTACAGTGTATACATATACTGGTACTGGGTAAATAATACTAGACATTATACGAAGGCTTTGATTTTGTACATGTATGTATTTTAATGTATTTGATGTGTTAATATTATCAATCACTGTTTACACTGTCAATCTCAGGAAACTATTATAATATAAATTGGTGAAAAAAATTGTGTTGTAGGACAGCGTAGTATTTCTACTCCATGTGTGTGTTTTCTAATAAAAGGCAAAAATATTTGTTGGTCAGTCAAAGTGGTAATTTAAAATGTATTTTCATGTTAGCCAGGACATAGTAAGGTAACTGGTGTGGGAATATTAAAATTTAATGGGTCACAAATTATTGTTTGTCAGTAACGTGTCAAATTAGATGGCATACTCTTTGTGTACGTGTATTTGTGGAGTGGAGATAATGTTTGCATCAAACAACCAAAAGTGTACAACACAGGCATGTCCCCAAGTCATAACCAAGATAACATATTTTTACTGCGTTAGCGTATATAACTGTAAGTGAAGTGCCGTGGAAAACATTAATAAATAGTTTTGGAATAAAAACATTTGGAGGTTTCCAAAGATACAAAAGAGATGATATTGACTTGTTGATTAAGTGACTAAAGACATTCCTGTAACAAGTACCAACAATATTGTAATTTATTCTACTTTGAAGTCCAATATTTAGATTAGAACTGTAAGTCGTCTTGGTTCTTGAACCTCAGTTTGTCCCCATTATATAGTGTTTGTGAATGTTTATACTCTAGTTTGTTGCTTGTCACCGTATCAATTTGTTTAACTGTGTTTACTGTGGTATTGTTACCCTACAACTCTCTCACCATGCAACTCAGATATTTTCCATTAAGGAATGATTTCGTTGGGTTGGTTTTTAGAAATCATAGATCACAGTCATGACAAATGACATTTTGATAAAAAAAATCAGACATGTACATCATTGCCATATTAAACATAATATATATTGACTAAAAACGTTCATCAACTTGGTGAATCATTAGTCTACTCTAAGGCTATCCATGGCTTCAAATCATTTCTTGTGAAGTGAAGATCATAGATCTTGAGATTCAGAGCCACAGATATCCTCTAAACTAGTGAATCACATGAGTGACAAATTTATGCAGTTAGTATATAGTATCGTTTAAAAGACTAGTTTTTGAGCTGTGATCCCCTAACTTGGCCTAAGAATGACTTTTAACTATAGTTACAGCAAATGACTCATCAACACAGAGATGGGACATTATCAAACTATCAAATATCGACTCTGGGCTCAGCTTGTTATACTGCCACCTAGTGGTATGCTGTAGATATACAGCAACTGAAATTCACTCTGATTCGTTTTGACTACATTGGATCAAAAATGCAATCATGCATACTGTACAAATTTAATGTTTTATTAGCATAACTGAACTAGCCCTAGCCCAGAGATTTGTCATAATCCCACTGTTTCAGATATGCCTGTGTGATAGTGAGACCACAACAGTCTCCGGGTTGGAACTCTATAGATTCAATAACATCTCTTTCAGTTGTACTACAGTGCCATTGGCATTACTTTGTTGTAACTTCTCACTTCAATAATTTATCTTATTTCTAGATTGGTTTTACCATGCACCAGCTAAGAGGCAGGAGAAGGAAGCCATAAATTATCCGGCCGCTTCACAGATTCCGGGACTTAGTGGTGTTGTGGTTGATGAGAGGGAAGATGAATTTGGAACTAAGCGTGGCTATTTTAAAGAAAGTGATACCAAATATGTACGGCTTGCTAAAATGGGAGGTAGAAAAGGTAAGTACATTTTTAGATTCAAATTGAACTAGAAACTTGAAAGAGAGTTATTGTATATAATGGTGGCAGTAATCATTGACAGCAGGTGTGTATATGTATGTGTATATATGTATGTGTAATTGGGCCATCTGAAATATATTAATCTTTATGCATTTACCTAGTATAGTATTTTTACTCATTTGATTTCCATTCATAATATACAGATTTACTCCGATTCCGTAGTCCTAAAACTTTATCTGACGACCCAGTTCCTTATCCTAGACCAGATTGGCTTGATTGGGACCAGGAAGCTGGACCAGATGCAGGGTAAGTTTGTTATTAAAGCAGGCCACCGTGTATTCTGTCTTGTTAAACTTTATAGTGATTATTGTCTAGCAATGACAACGTATATAAACAGTAATGCAGAGTACATACAAGAAGAAATGCTATGTTGTATGTATGTATGTATGTGTGTGTGTGTGTGTGTGTGTGTGTGTGTGTGTGTGTGTGTGTGTGTGTATGTGTGTATGTGCATGCGCGTATGTGCATACATGTATGTGTGCACACGTGTGTGCGTGCATGCGTGTATGTATGTATGTATGTATACATTGTTAACTATGTATGCAGTTCCCAACATACATGAACATAATTTGCATGCTTCATATGTACAAATGTATGTGAGTATATAATTTATGATTATAAGTTCAAAGGTTACAAGTTGCAAGTAATACAGTCCCTATAGCTATCAAAGTGTAAAATCACGTTTTGAATGAAATGTCTTTTTCACATATCAGAAATACATATACATGATAGATACACATCTAATTGTATTATACATTCAGATGTGGTCTGTTGAACGTATACAGTGCCTTTTGTTTAAGAAAATATACCTGAAAGGATTTTCCTTATGAAAAATTGTTGTCTTAAAGTATACTGTATAATTATTAAAAAAATAGTTTTTATTCCTAAATGAAGAAGCACACGGCTAAAGTGGGTTTGTTTTGTTTGTTTTTTTGACACAAGTTGTCAGAGAGTTAATAATGATATTTTTTATTTATTCAGAGACAGAAAAGTATACCTGCCAGAATACATGGTATATGATGAACACCATAGTGATCCCGATGCTGAACCATACATGCCACGACGACCACCCTACTCACTCAATGATCAAGTCTCTGTATTTGAACGTGAAGGTGGTGCCAGGAAACCAATCGATAAAACAGTCAAACTACCAGAGATTAAACGTCCTGGTAGAAGACATTACTCAAAAAAAGACAACGACAGACCAGCGGGTAGTGATAAAGCAGGCAAGAAGCAAATCACATCAAACAGGTGCCGTTTTCCTCCATTGTGAGTTCAGATTTCCTTGTCCATTTATTTGTAACTGCATGTGATGATGCATGACATGACTAAAATTAATCAGTATCCGATAAAAAAAAATATTAAGATGGTTCTTGGATCAGCATTTTTTAAATTATACTGGTAGTTCTCGAACTTGCACATTTCTAGGTGTTCCTTTGTAGCACATAAATACTTAGATTTATAGTAAACTAGTCTGTAAGATACGACATGTTGTGCTATACCTAAAAGTCCTATCAACCAGTCTAAAGAGAAAACTGATAGGGCTGAATTACATGTCATATCTTACAGTGTAATAATAAACTTGATAAGTGTGGAAGTTACTGTAAATATAGTGATAGTATATATAAATAATTTTTTATGATGTTATATTAATTTATATAAAATAATGTATGACAGAATAAATGCATAAATTGTAAACAGTAACTTGTTTGTAAAAGTTAGTAAATGAGATTAAGATTAAAAGATTAGTATTGAGGTGTAGAATGAATACATGTATACACATCATAATTATGAATAAATAGTGTATTTTATGTAGATAATGTAGAAGATGGGTAGATAGACAGATAGACAGGTAGATAATTAGCTAGCTAGATAGCTAGCTAGATAGATTAGCTAGCTAGATAAATAGCTAGCTAGCTAGCTAGATAGATAGTTAGATAGATAGATAGATAGATAAATAGCTAGCTAGCTAGTTAGATAGATAGATAGATAGATAGATAAATAGATAGATAGATAGATAGATATAGACAGACAGACAGACAGACAGACAGATAGATATTGATCGATAGATAGATAAATACACATAATTAGCCCAATTAGTGGATAGATAAATCCGCAGAGAGACTGATCAATACATACATACTAAAGAGAGAAAGGAACAATTTACATTGAAAAAACCCAAATAAATATTGACAATTTCATCTCATTTCCAAGGACATTAGTGATTACAGATAATCTGATTAAAACTGTTTCCTATTGTCTTGTCAGTTTGGAAATCAATCAAAACAACTAAAGAACAAGAAAGTAGATGGATATAGAGGAACCTTCACAAATTTTAAAGATCAAATTTTTTCATGACAAAGTTGGGAGGACTGAATCAGTATAATGAGAACTGTTGATCAAGAACGAGTTTGACCATCTGCTTCATAAAATTCAAAAATGCATTCAGCTAGGTGTGGTTTGCAGTGATATCATGCATATAACAGCATACCCAGAACCAACTCACCCCTATGACTTCCTTGTATTTGGTACCACCCTATTGCATTCTTGATGTGGAAGAGTCCAAATAGTGAAGTCAGGGTGGGAAGGTTACGGCTGCATGAAGTCATTCCTTTTCGTCAACGATTTCAATCATATTCCCTGCATATTCATTGGCTATTGTCACATGTCACATGCATATCACATGACTATTATGTTACAAATAAATGGACATCATGTAAGAATGACCACTAATTATACAAAAAATACCACATGCATCTCAGCAGTATGTGAAATATGAACCAAATTTTATGATTTGCCTTCTATCATGAAACCAGTGAATTCACATGATTAAGCAACAGATCTGTGATAGACAAATCTATGAATTTATTTTTAATAATTCATGACTTTCTTATTAATCATGATTTCAAACAATTACTGATTTAGAAAAACTGTAAATTTAATGTAAATCTGTGTTTCTGCTCATGTTTACTTCTGTGAAAAAGTACAAAATTTACATTTGATCCAAGCTGTGTTCATAGGTTCATGTGAGTAACTTCTAAACATGAAATGAAAACAATGTACAACTTTATATATGGTCATTCTTACAACTAGCACATTATCACCTTAGTAGGGGATAAAAGCTGCAAACATTGTCTGCATAATCTGACAGTGAATTTAAACTTGACATTGTACTAACAGAGTTCAAGCTTCTATCATATACCCTCCTTTCCTGGAGGGTCTATGCTTCATTTACCTACAAGCAGAATGCGCTCTTTTTGTTAGTTTTCAATTTTCAGTTCAACCTGCTCAAACAGAAAGAAGAGCTGGAAGCATAATATTCTGCTTAGTAATGAAAATTTCTACTCACAGAGTCAAATTTTACTTACATCTCATCAATAGTAAGTATACCCCTGATGATGCTGATGTCAGCAAAAATTTGAGATTCACTTCCAAGAATTTATTTGACTCTGTGAGTAGAAATTTTCATTTCTAACCATGAACCCAGAGTTCATGAACATTCATTCTCACATAATATTCTGCATTTGTCATTCATTCAGTGTTCACTTCTGTTGACAGGACAGACTAGAAGCTGTCTTTATTTCCCTCTAGAAAGAAAGAAAGCCTGCAAGCTTTCTTCAATTGTCTTATGATTAACCCAGGGTCATTCCTTCATTGTTCACTATACAGAGCTAAACCGCCATGGCAGATTAAAAGCTGCTAGTATAAGTAGTACTTCTTAATTTTCCCTTCTTACTCTAGTCCTCTATAGAGAAAGAAGTAAATCCTCCAAGCATATTTAGATTTTCTTAAGATTAAATCTTGGCCATTCTGTTCAATTCTCCATCATGTTCAATCTCCTTACTGACATTATAACCTGCAAGCATGTTTTTAATTTCTGTAAATTATAACACAATGTCATTTAATAATAACTTTGATGAAAGTTTTTATAATGTTACTTTCTTTGTCCAAGATTATGATAAAATTTCCTAAACAGCTGAACTTGAAAGAAGCTTTTGTACATTTGGCTATTTTTGAACCAAAATTATGACAAAATTTCATAACTTAACTTTGAGAAGACTTTATAAATTTGTTCAATTTTGTACCAAAATTATGACATATTTCATAAATGTGGATTATTTCTATGGCTGATCTAAAACTAAGTTGCTATGCAAAAAACAAACCAAACAACTTACCAAAGGATAATTTTGAATAAGTAAACTTAAAATAATCGTATCCAAAAGTTTACACCCTTCAAGGAAAGGATTAAAACTCCTGGCTAATCTTATTTGTTCTTCTGTGTACACTTTTAAGCCTCAGATAGACTTTATGCTTGAAGAAGTACTCCATTGAATATCTTAACAACTAACACCTGAGCATAGCAACAAAGCCAGTCATTTACCTACTACCATAGCAACTAGCAAGTTGCCATGGGTTGTATTAGTGCCCCCAAGGCATTGCATGAAATGTTGCTACAAACACCCACCATATTTACTAAATATTTGAAACATTAATTTGTTATTTTCTGGTCTAAATTATACTAATTCTTAAAAGTTATTGAATATCATTTTGTAGTAATTGTCAATGAACTGTATTAATTAATTGCAACTTTGCATTCCTGTATAAAACTATAAAACTAAAAGCAATAGTTGACAAATATAGTAAGTGTTGTAGTTAGAGTGTTTGGAATTGGGCACCCCGAGATATTGATTTCAATAAATTAAATAATAAATCACAGTGAATCGATAACTAGTGGTACAAGCATTGAACAACTCCAAGTGTTTTTGTTAGGGTTTGGTAACCCTGGTAAGAAGGGAAATGTGGGTAAACATACATAGAGATTGTTGTACCTATTATCATCATTTTGATTTGGAAATAGTGGTTTTACTAAGGCTTATAGGGGTATCTGGTAAAAATTGCATAGATTTCTATATTAGTACAGTAGTTTTAAGTTAAAGTGATTAGTTTCTTTGTGATTTACCCCATAGGATTATTGGAATGCTAAACAATGTTAGGTGTGTCATAAGAAATTACTGTACATCTCAGTTTTAGCTCAACTTACCTTGGCAGGCATACTGTTCTATTCACAGCTTACCCTTACATGTACTTGTACATGGCTTGTAACTCACTAATCATGTTAGCCAAGAGACATGACTGTTTAACATAACATACTGCGCTTTTCAGAGCCAAGACTTTTTGCTATATACTCCCTGCTCTGCAAACACATATAAACAATGTCTTCTTGGTATTACCGTCAGACTGGACCATACAAGAATGAAACTGAAATATAGTAAATCTTAGGTAACAAACAAAGTATTCTGTTGTTCGTTTTTACAGACCCCAGGTGAATGAAAGTGAACCAATTATGTTTGGTAAACTCCTTGGTATGGGTTATCAACAAGACTGGATGAAAGAGAGGGAAAAATATTACGACCAACATCATAAAATATTTGAAAACAGGGCAGGTTTAAGTAACCAACCCAAAGAAAAGACAAAATCAGAATATCAAGATATTTTTGGCAAGGAGGAACAAAAGAGAGGATCAGGAAAGACACACAGACATCCAGCTGCCAGGACAACGACGGAGAAAAAGGAATATGAAGCTGTAGCAATTGAAGATGAGGCATTGTTCAAACTTAGCAAGTATGTAATATACTTTATGTTTTTGTCTCTTTCTGGGATTAATAAAGAAGGTGTGAGGGTGGGGTGGGGGGGGGGGGGCGCTTACTGAGGGATAATACTACAGATTTTATAATGTGATCCATTTCTCATATTTTCAATCCCATTGTTACTGTGGTATCTAAAAGTTGATATGAAAATACTAGTATGTTGATTTTCATTCAAGTCATTCAGTTCATAAATTTATATGCTATTTCAAAGACATCATCTTTGCATACACAGAAGTCTCTCAAACACTTCAAATAAATTCTCAGAATATTTTGTTGTGGTTCCTAGACAGTCAAATATAGTTACATTGGAATGGTAAATGAATGCTACTCAATTCATCTACTACAAACCTTCATCATGCAATACTCTAATATTATATTCAGCATGAATGTCTCTCTGAACGTACATCTCACTTGTTTCTGGTCGGAACGTAAAGTAAAGGAAGCCATCTACATCGGAGACCATGATTTAATCAACTACCATCAATTTAGTATAATGGACATTGTATTCCACTAGTTTCGGAGAGACAGTAACGTATAGCGCTGAATCATATCATCATGTGATCAAGATCCGTAGTAGACGGATTTGAACGTCGCATTCCTTTCTAATTTACCATTCCAAAGTAACTATATTTCACTCTCAACTTTTAATAAATTTAGTTCAGATAAATTAAAATCTTGTTCCCATGATTATAGATCTAATAATGAGTAATGTCATTCTCTCTCTTTCTTTCTTAACCAGATTCAACAAAGTACCAGCCAAAGTTGATTGTAATAGACCAAAAAGAGATAGTGCCCATAGAACAGCTGTAGAATTCCAAAGTCAGCCTCAAGCCATGGAAGCTTAACATCTCCATCATCTTCATTCAACTTTGCGTTTGGATCAATCACAAATTGTTTCCGTCCAACTTTGGTCTACAGATGATGTATCAGTTTGGAATCTTTATTGCAATACTTGATCATAGTTCCAAGCACCCCTGTTTTATTGAATTGCTTGTTCTTACATAAACATTACTGGAAGATTGTATTTTAAATGAGGGCACAGAGGGTGAATTCAGAGGGGCAAACTGTATCTGTGAACATTTTGATTGAATAATAAAATATTTTATCAGGTATTATTTGCCAAAGAAAGTGCAACTTTTTGTTTATTGTGTAAGTCCCAAACATGGGTAGTATAATACCTGAGTGATAATTATTTGAAAAGTTATCATTTACTTTTTTTATTTTGAAAAATTTCCAGACACAAAATAAGATTAATGTAATATACCGATAATAACAGTTTTACAGAATTAGTACATCTCACTTTTTAAATATTTTTTTGCGACAGAGCTGTTTTCAGCTTCAAGTTTTTTGAACCATCATAAGTCGGTCTTTGTTTGTTTTTGTATACAGAATAGATCTTTGTTTGCAGGCATTATATATTTAAAAATAGTGTAGTTGTTGGCATAAATGCTGTGGAATATCTTCCAAGAAATTTATTTCCATTAAAGGCAGTACTTGACTGGATTTCATCTTTCTGATACTAGGTATATAGAATCTACATACAGAGTATTTTCAGTGGAAATATATTTTAGGAGACACAAATCAAAATGATTTTGTAGTGATACGAAGTATTCCACAGAACTTCTAGAACAATGTATAAGTTTGTAATGTTTGTGTACAAGTTTTAAATTCAAAATATGTATTAAAACCATGACATATGTTATAGAATAGTTTGTACAGAGTGTGTAACTGGTATTATTATTGAATTATGTATATATTTACTCCAAAAGAAGAAATATTGAATAAATTCAAAATTGAAGTGAATTATGTTTGACTTGTTGAATGACATTGTAGTGGAAAGTGACACTATAAATTCACTGATTGATTGATTGATTGATAGATTGATGATTTGTGTATCGTGTAATATCCCACAGTCCGGTTATCAGAGAGATATAAGATTTCTAGGTTTGGCCACTAGGAGTGCTCTTCTAAATTTGTTTTGGGGGCCAGAAGTGATGGCCAGAAATGTTGAGTATTGTAGTGTAAAGACAGCATACACAAAGTTACCTTATTGTTTTTATAGTGCTGTACATTGTATTAATAACTACCAGTAATCAAAACATACCTAATCACTACTGTTATACATTTTGAGTTTTAAGAAAACAAGTTCTTTTTCACATATTTTGTTCATGGCTAGCTTCATGCATGGCCATAGGATAAGTGGCCATGACCAAATCTTAGCCCTCACTATGCCAAAACACAGCTGCCTTCTACTTCTCTGATCAAAATAGAACTTTATAAAAATATCAAAGCTTACTGGTATTGACCATATACAGCAAAACTGTGTTTATATTTGAAAACATTCCTGTTTGAATGCCATGGATACAAATGGCCAGGCCATCTCAAGTGCTGTATTATATGTGACACTAAGTATGTAGCATAAAAACCTTGGCAGTATTTTGTAGAATGCAGACCTCTCTCAATCCCAACACTGAGGGTGTCATCCGATACAGACTGACATGCTAGTAATATATATCGTCATGATTTCAAATCATTATAAAAATACAGATCATGAATTGGTCACACTCAAATCTAAGCAATCAGTATTTGCATCACAGAAAGCCCAGGAACCATGTTACAAACAAACAAACAAACAAACAAATAAAAATAAATAAACAAATATACATGGTACATGGAATATCAACTATATACATGTATATATGTATATAGGGGCTTGTAAGTTGTATACTATTGAAATAATATACAATCTTTCTATATCCAGTCATCCATACAATTGTACAAACAAGTGTTGTTTGTATAGATAGCATATAAAAAATAAAGCCTCTTACCAACTCCAGTTGCCACAGGTGGTACAATAAATACAGACACAATATATGCTAGTAATTACGACATTTAAAATTATTTATTTTCTCTTGAGATAATCCATAACACTCACTGAACTGTTGAAAGTCTGTTAATTCAGTGTAACAAACTCAAACACCAATAATATCAATAGGATTATACAGTATTCTCATGAGCAAGGTCACATAACAAAAACGAAAGTTTCTTTAAAAATATACATGAGGGCGCTATAACCATCATCATTTCTACTGGCTGCTGTAAAATCAATGTTAGAAAATATAAAATCATTAAAAAATTGCAATGCCCAAAGTGCTCTTTATTTAAATATGTTCATGTTTTTTGGAAGACATAAATACATGACTGCTGATAAGTTGCTAAAAATAGTTGTTCAACCCTTTGAAATTCTCGGGAGTTAAAAAACACATAGCTGCAAGTACCAAAATACACATAGCTCCAACTGCTAAAATACACATAGCTCCAACTGCTAAAATACACCTGGCTCCAACTGCTAAACTACACATAGCTGCAAGTACCCTTATACATAATGTACTACCTGTACACTGCTGAACTTATTTAACACTCCCATCACTACGCAACACACACCCATCTGTATAATTTACAATATGCAAACTACAAGCTCAGAACCAAATGCCTTCACCGTATACAATATGTCAGATATGTATGTACATTGCACGTCAGTACAGTCAATTTTAGTTATATAAGTCTTTTTAATGATAACTTAAAAACTTTTAATATACATGTACAATGATAACCTAAGTATATGTATTACAATCATGACACCCAAGTAAAATGATCTGTGGGCCACGTATATTTATAGCATCCATATTATGTATAATATACAGTTTCAATTGCTTTAATTATAAATCTAAAACATGGCCCTTACAATGTAGTCAATTTTTACGAACAAAGTTGTCAGCTGATGGAAAGCTGACTGATATGACTAAAGTGAATGATAGTGTTACAACAGTTACTGTAATTATAGTTAGCTCTCAATGAGATCTAGACAAAGTTTTACATTCTCATCTTATATTTTTGTACTTGCTTCTTACTGGTAGCATTGTTTACAGATTGATTACATAAACCATGAACTGGACTCAAAATAAACCATGAACTGGACTCAAAATAAACCATGAACTGGGCTCAAAATAAACCGTGAACTGGGCTCAAAATAAACCGTGAACTGGGCTCAAAATAAACCGTTAACTGGGCTCAAAATAAGTCACTGTACTTTTACACCTGATATGATTAAAACTATGAATTATTATAGCACTCAATGAAATAGCTAGACAGTAACTAAGATATGTTTTGTTGCCCTCAACGGCCTGATCTATCTAAATGGTTTGACTAATGTGTGAGGGTGTCTTGTCACGGCATACATTACAGACTACATGTACTAACCATTATGGCTGTAAGATACATCGTATCACTCCATCCTCACCTGCCTGTTCTATGAAATGGCTGACTGATGTGTGAGGGCGCCCTCTGTCATGGCATACATTACAGACTATGAAATTGCTTTTAATGTTAGAGGTTGTAAAGTAACAGTAAAATTTAGAATATGCATTTTAGTTTTCCTAATTTTAAGTTTTCAAATAGACACTAACAGTCTTCACTTTGCACAGCATTGACTACATATTAGAAGTCACCACCAATTTCTTGAAAATGTTTACAATTTTTAAGAATTAAAAATCTTCCTTAATGGTAACATTAACTTTTGTTAATGGCCTTCATTTGACAAACTTTATCTACAAATCTACAGTATCTCTATAAGCATTTGTGTAGTATAATTAAAACCTTTTGTCTAAAGAGAACACCATTCCAGGAATTAAAGGTATTTTCAAAGATTTTGGGAGTCATTTCATATCAAATAATTTGCTAAGAAACATCAAATTGAAACACTTTTTCAACTCTATTGTTCTTTCAGTGGAACACCTTTGCCTGATGGGTCTTAGCAGACAATGAATATTTATTAGATGCACACTAAATAAGCTTTAGGAGTCCTGAATACTAGTATTCAGTCTACAACTAATTAATATTCATGTCTGCTAAGACCCATAATGCAATGGTGTTCCACTGAAAGAACACGAGAGGTGAAAAAGAGTTTCTATTTGGTGTTTCTTAGCAACTGAGTGAAAATTATGGGATATGAAATCATGAAATGACTCAGAATCCTAAAAGTTACGAAAATACCTTTATTTCCTGGAGTGATGTTCCCCAATAAATATACAACAGGAACAAATTTTATTTCTTAATTTCTCTGAAGATCTTCATATCATAAAGTTTCTGACTCAGCAATGCATGACTGGAAGTACACAGCATGGACGTCAACATTGCTTGACAAGTTTCTTGCAGATCTACAGTATTTTCCTGAGCACAGCATTGACAATATCTACACTTTCATCACCTACAAGCACCACATCATAATTATCTTTGTATTTGTCTAATCTTTCATCGATCTGAAAAATATGAAAATCAGAAATTAGTTGTCAAAAAACGACAAACTGCATGACGGTTATTGTGATTCCAGAGTTTTAACTACTTGATGACACTGTTAAGTTTTGTATTTGCAAATGCCAATTTCAATTTTCCTATGAGATTTACATTTATTGGCTGTCAAGGTAAAATCTGAACACCTGATAACCATGTAAGATAGTAGGAAACACCCATTTTCTGATTTCACATGTGTATGAAGAACATTTAAAACTTCTACAGAAGGTTGCAGTGTATGTAGGATGGATACATAATGGAAACTTCAATATGTCCTTAAAGTCATCGAGACTTAGTACATTAAAAATGGAGGTCTCCTAAAACCCTCCTGACTTACGTAAGGCCTAAAAAAAAATTGTGTGGTTCTGAATACGCTCAATTTGAATAGGTGGGGTAGGTAGATTTTTTAGTTTATTTTTATCTGTTTTTATTTTTTTTCATATGTGAGTGTCTAGTTCAGGTAGTTATGTTTCCATTGTTTTCTATATGGTATCTGTGTTATTGGTTTGTTCTTATCAGATGTACAGCTATTACAGATTGGAAGAACAGTTTTATATTGTCTTTATAAGTTGATGTCAGATCCACTATTTCTTGCAAGACTTCACAATTTTTGAGATTTCATTATTTTTTCTAGAACACCTAAAAACAAGTTTAGGGTTGGTAGTGAAAAAGTAATTGGGGTTGGCTAACTGGAACCAAACAATTTTTTTAGGCCTAATACATGTACATTTAGAGGATGTCTCCTTACCTTGTCATTGAGATATCCTATAGTCAAACAATTCTGTATATTCTTGACACCATCAGCCATAGTTAGATCTCCTAAAGTGTCTCCTAGTAGAATGACATTGCTACGATTCTCTATCTTCTCAAAGTAATTACTTTGATGAAGTACAGTTTGATTCTTGTTGTATGTATGAATCATGTCACCTTGAAATCCAACCAATTTACCCTGTCAACAATATCAAAATTATCATTCAAACATAATGAAGATTCATTCTTGCTAAAGTGAACAATAGCACATAAGATGTGACCAGGTCATACACAGATATAAGCAGCAAAGCGCTATATAAGTAAATCTCATGAACCAAAGCAATGGTTCACAGCAGCTTAGGAGTACATTAGAGAATCTTCTGTTTCTTTAGGGTGTTGAAAGATGTTTGTGCACACGGCTCTTGAAGGACTGAGCACCATTATCACTGATCACTCCAACTACATTGTCAGGGAGTTCATTCCAGACTTCTTACATTATAAAACTACTATACAATACACTGGCTATCAAGTGACACTTACCTCTTACATTATAAAACTACTATACGATACACTGGCTATCAAGTGACACTTACCTCTTACCTTATAAAACTACTATACTATACACTGGCTATCAAGTGACACTTACCTCTTACCTTATAAAACTACTATACTATACACTGGCTATCAAGTGACACTTACCTCTTACCTTATAAAACTACTATACGATACACTGGCTATCAAGTGACACTTACCTCTTACCTTATAAAACTACTATACTATACACTGGCTATCAAGTGACACTTACCTCTTACCTTATAAAACTACTATACTATACACTGGCTATCAAGTGACACTTACCTCTTACCTTATAAAACTACTATACTATACACTGGCTATCAAGTGACACTTACCTCTTACCTTATAAAACTACTATACTATACACTGGCTATCAAGTGACACTTACCTCTTACCTTATAAAACTACTATACGATACACTGGCTATCAAGTGACACTTACCTCTTACCTTATAAAACTACTATATGATACACTGGCTATCAAGTGACACTTACCTCTTACCTTATAAAACTACTATACTATACACTGGCTATCAAGTGACACTTACCTCTTACCTTATAAAACTACTATACTATACACTGGCTATCAAGTGACACTTACCTCTTACCTTATAAAACTACTATACTATACACTGGCTATCAAGTGACACTTACCTCTTACCTTATAAAACTACTATACGATACACTGGCTATCAAGTGACACTTACCTCTTACCTTATAAAACTACTATACGATACACTGGCTATCAAGTGACACTTACCTCTTACATTATAAAACTACTATACTATACACTGGCTATCAAGTGACACTTACCTCTTACCTTATAAAACTACTATACGATACACTGGCTATCAAGTGACACTTACCTCTTACATTATAAAACTACTATACGATACACTGGCTATCAAGTGACACTTACCTCTTACCTTATAAAACTACTATACTATACACTGGCTATCAAGTGACACTTACCTCTTACCTTATAAAACTACTATACTATACACTGGCTATCAAGTGACACTTACCTCTTACATTATAAAACTACTATACTATACACTGGCTATCAAGTGACACTTACCTCTTACATTATAAAACTACTATACTATACACTGGCTATCAAGTGACACTTACCTCTTACCTTATAAAACTACTATACTATACACTGGCTATCAAGTGACACTTACCTCTTCACTAAAATCCATGTAATTGGACACGACTTGAACATTGCTATGAAAATGACCCTGTTGTTTTATTATTTCTTCTAATATATCTCCAACTCCAGCAGAAAATATAAGAAGTGGTACACCATGTTTATGTAAATTACTAAAGAATATATCACAACCGTCCCTGAAATAAAAGAACATCAGGTTTATAACACATGATATTATCATCATCTGTATGTGTATTTGAAAGTTGTCGAGATAAAGTGCAGGAAAACTAACCTTGGTTATTATAGGGGGAAAAAGTATTAACTTATCACTTTATGGTAGTGTGGATGCCAACGTGGTCAGACAGATCTGAAAGATTCACTAGACTAGAATAGACTACTTCACGGAGACTGTCTAGATAAAGTGCAGGAAAACCAACCTCTGTTATAGGGAAAAAATTATTGAGACATCACTTTATGGTAGTCTGGATGCCCACGTGGTCAGACAGATCTTAAAAATTCTCTAGAATAGACTACTTCACAGAGACTGTAACATATAGGAAGTTTTAATGACATAACAATAATTTGTCTACTCCAAGAGTATAAGCCGGCAAGTTGATGTACCACTGACACAGCATTTTCTTTGACGTAACAAAATTTGGTGTTCCTTTATCCCTTCTATCAGTATTTGGTGACCAACAATGAACCATCTAAGCCAATTTGATATATCACCAACAAACAATAACTTATTGTGATCCATCAAAATCCCTTACGATGTGGTAACTCACAAGAAAACAGTTTTTATTATTTGAATTGACAATAAAGATGTTGTCTTTCACTTGTTGGCACTTTGCTACGGAGTGTTAGTTATCATAGGAAGGTCTTGTAAATAGTTGTACTCACCTGAGCATGGCACCTGACTTCTTTACCATGTCTTGGATATCAGTTTTATTGAGGTCACAGGTCACGAGGAGAGAATGAGATTTAGTCCACCTATAACACAGAAAAGGTCACAGGTCACAAGGAGAGAATGAGAGTTTGTCCACCTATTGTATATGTACCAGGGAATACTTGGTGCACACATACATGTACAAGTGGTATTTGCAGTGCTTTTGGTGCACAGGAAGGTTATGGCGCATTCCCTCCTGACTCCGTCCACACAGCACATAGGACGAAGTCAAGAGGGTTTCAGGAAACCTCTTGAAGGTGTCCTAGGTCAGGATGGTTTCAGGACTGGTTCGGGACGTGTTTGCATCTACACAGGCTTCAAATTATCCTTAGTAACTTAGTCCTGCCTCAGGTAGGACTTTTAGTGCCGTGAAGATGGGGTTACTAGGGCACTTGGGTGCTGCACAAGTAGCAATCATATCTGACTTTCTACATTACATTATAATGGACTTTAGATCTAGACTAGAATTTATGTTCTTACCATTCTATCATAAATGGTAGTTTTTCTTCCTCTGTCATATCACTAGCGATTTCTATAGCATAGTATTTCTCTTTTAACAGCTTAGCTTCATTTCTATAGAAGTCTGGAATCAGAGGACTTGTATCTATAATACCTGGGAATAAAACAAAGAAAAAAATGCTTCATTGTACCTTTAGTTTTCATAAATCCAAAACTCTTCAAGTTTGGCCAAACAGATAGTGACCCAATGTAGAGTAACACATTTAGAATTAAAGGGTACTGTCTGAAAATATGTCCTTTAGACTGCACCATGGGGAAGAATTTCACCGACAAGCAAAGTTCTAACAATATCTCAAAGCTTTGCAATAAGGAAGCAAGCTTGTTTCTGGTCCATTTGAAATAAGAAGAGAATTTAGGGGTCCTCCATCTTGTTTTCATGAACTGACAATGTTTTATTTTCCCATTTGGCAGCCATATTGGATTCTAAAATGGTAGTCTGCAAATGTTTGACTATTTCTAAAACATTTTCAGTCATTTGCAATGCTAGCACTTGCTGTAGTTATTTTCAAACCACCCCACCCCTCTCACAACCTTATTTGTACTGCCCTCAATTTTTTTCCTATAGGACTCATAAAATTAGCTTTCCAGGAGTTATTGTGTTCAATTGTGTCATCATGTTCCAAGAAAAATTTATGAGCAAAAGTACACCAAAGTCCAACCAATAAGTTTACTTGTTTGAAAGAGAATTTACAACATTTTTGGTCAATCATTTCCTTAATGACATTGTCCATAGGCTTCCAGCAGTAAAAATACATATATGCAGGACTTTCCTGATGTATCTCACAATTCCAGACTTTATAGGAGTGAATGAACCCAGCTACCCTTATAAATCAACCTAAAAGATTCCTAGGAATAGCTTCCATGGAAAAGATGCGTCATTGTATGGAAATGCTACTTTTCCGTGTATATTGTCACATTACTTACCATGACATGATGGGCAGCGTTTTCCATTCAAAGCAAATCTAGATAATGTCTGGTCAAAGTCTGTCACTACCTGTATGTACAGAAAACAGAGAAATTGAGTAGAATAGAAATAAATGAATAAAATGGAAAACTCATGTAGAGTGAACATAAAGTCTTGGCAAAATACTAAAGAATAAGAATGAAGTTTTAAATAAAAGACCATACATATGATACTAGTAATCCAGCCTTTGGTTTACTAAGATAGATACAAACTAAATCTATAACAGTTCTTCAATATGGTACATTTATACAAGTGGGTGATAGCCGTTCCTCTCTTCTGTGATTGTAATCACCCTGTGATCAACATAGTGTAAACATTGGAAGTCCCAAAACAGTACACTGCAATTTCACGTAACTCTAAATAAACTAGTATTCAAAGATGCCTCCCTACTGAGACTATGATTACATCAATATCCATTCAATAGCTTATCACTGTTGTATCAACATGTTGCAACAACGGTTTTAGTTTGTGTCTATCTTAGAAAACCGAACACGTAACTACCTGGGTAATATATCTCACCTGTAATTTTTCTTTACCACCAGCTATCAATTGACACAATATTTGTT
The DNA here is from genome assembly GCF_964340395.1 of Glandiceps talaboti. NCBI lineage: Eukaryota > Metazoa > Hemichordata > Enteropneusta > Spengelidae > Glandiceps > Glandiceps talaboti. The sequence continues at coordinate 2,157,454 of NC_135568.1, forward strand.
CTACTCTTTCTGGATTCTTGATGTGAACAGAGGTTCTCTGAAACTCATCCATCTGAAATATGGATAGTAAAAACTCTTAGACAATCAAACAAATTTCACTTCAATTCCGCAATCATTATATCCCTGGTATATATGTATATACGCAAATCTCAGTTTATTAGTATTGAAGTCAATTGAATTGAATGATATTTATTCACTGAAAGAAAAAATTAACATCACAAGAGTAAATATATCGAAAGGAAGGAATATTTTAAATGGAATAACAGGAGTCAACAAATAGCTATATGCTAATCATGTCTGACTCCTAGAAACAATAAGTAATAGTTCATGTCTTGGGTGAAAATATAGTTGAAATAAATGAACATGTAGCTTTGTTTTTATCTAGTAACATCGGTAAACTTGGAAATGCTTACAAAAATCCTGTGAAAGACATATGTTATAAATCTGCCAACCATCTGCCATGAAAGTCAACTTAGTTGGTGATATCACATGTTCGCCACTAAATTTTTGTGGATCAGAAAAAATTATCGACTATCCATATTTTGTTGTTCCAAAGTTGCAGATCCTGAATGAACAACTTATAATGTACAGTATACTTACTGGTTTTCTTAGAACTTGTGAAACTATCCTGACTGATGAAGTGAATAATTTTCTCATACTAGCAGGAAAACACTAAAGTTTAAATAGGTACTTTGCACCCAACAACCTGTTAGTCTGATGACAACAACGGTCATGTACACTTAGATTCAAATCTCATTCATATCATCAGCTGACTGATCAGATGTTATATAAACATTTTATCTCCATTGTTTGCCTTCATGCTAATTAAGGTGATGCTTTAAATCTCTTTCATTCCTCATGTCATGCATGTAGGTTTGTATACAGACAAGGAAAAGGTCTTTTCCTTGCCTGTGGTTTGTGGAAAACATTTGATCCAGTCAACTGTTCCATGCTCAGATATATGAAATGACATTTCAAATTCAACCTGATTGTTTTACAAAAGAATATATTTCTTATGTAATAACAAACTTGATGAATATTTAGTACTATCATTTAGATGCAAAGTATATGTACATGTATGTATGTATGTATGTATTGTATGTATGTATGTATGTATGTATGTATGTATGTATGTATGTATGTATGTATGTATGTATGTATGTATGTATGTATGTATGTATGTATGTATGTATGTATGTATGTATGTATGTATGTATGTATGTATGTATGTATGTATGTATGTATGTATGTATGTATGTATGTATGTATGTATGTATGTATGTATGTATGTATGTATGTATGTATGTATGTATGTATGTATGTATGTATGTATGTATCTATCTATAGATGACATTATACATAAATATACATTTAGGCAAGTAAAAAAGCTATCCAAATGGGAATTATATCTCAAATCATTATCAAATTCATTTATGAAATATCCAACTGCTACATCTAAACATTATAGTAAATTTATGTTACCATCAGTCTTTTTTCCCATTTAATTATACATTACAAAAATATATATCTGTTTTAAGTACCCATCATTCATTTGTATCTATGGCCAGTCACACTGATTTTGTAATCCCACACTAGGTATATGTATCATGGAAATATATGCCCCATTCCCAGTTATCACACTTCCTGGCTATAATATTAGGAAGTGAGGAATAATAGATTATTACACGTCACCAGTGGTTATTCGTAAAAACACTGAGGTGCACGTTACGAGTTTAAGTTTTCTGTTCCCTATAAACCAAAGCCATCCCATATGATTCCACCGTCTGTCCCAGTATGCATGATCAGAATGGATGATGCGTCCATTCATTGACTGTGGGAATGCATGGAAAGTTCAGGACATCATATCGTGAACATGGAGTTTCTGTACTTACCACATCTATAATCTTAGTCGCTTTCTTCCTCCGCCGTCTCGTGTAAATATACCTTGCTGCAAGTGTGCCAACAGCAGCTATTCCAACACCTGCAGCGACTTTCACGGTTGTTGATCGCCACATTGTGATCATCTGTCCCGGGATCAGCAGTTCTCTCCCGGTACTTCTATTGAATCCCGCGTTATCTCGCAAAGTATAATCCCGTCAAGAGCGAGACCATGTCCTTTTCCCAGAGTTCATAGTAAGGCCGAATACACATGCGCAGAATGAAAATACTTCAGCGGGAAGAAAATAATATCACTTGTAATCGGAAATAATATTTGATATAACCTTACCGGATAATCGTCATTGCGATCAACGGGTATTTTTAGAATCTGCGAAGTATAAAGATTACCTAACGACAATAATGTCGTAATATAGGAGGATCTAGTACTTAAAAAAAGGTAAGATTTCTCACCTGGTGTTACAGCTGATGAGAACGATGACGGAGATTGAATACCATTTTATAGTTTCCTTGACGATATATACATTTGGGAACAGTTGAATTATAATTGTTGTTTACACAAGATTTTGAGTGTAGAAGTTGCTTGAAATTTAACACTATGTTTGCAAATTTAATTGTCAGCAATAATGGAGGGAGCAACTTCTTAATCCAAAGTGCAAAGAAAAGACATGATTTAGCAAATTTAGTATTATTTAAAATACATGTCTGAGTTGTCAGTTTCCATAACGATCTGTCACTATGTCAGGGGGGATGGGGTTAAGAATGTTTTTGTTTTTTTATTTCTGTATAGTATCACCCTTGTAGAACTGTGTATATTGTTAGCATGCATTAGCAGCAAAACCCTGTATATAACATAACTGCATAGATTATGAAACTCATAACCCCATTCTCAATAATGCGGACATATTTTTAGTATGGGGTGTGTGTGTGTGGGGGGGGGGGGGGGTTAGATCACCATTGTAGGAATTGATACAAGCCAATCAGTGCAACTGCCCAGACATGTGCATTCTTATTTTAATCCATAAAGTGACTGTCCCTTTCCACATAGTATATACTTAGTATATACACGTTGCAATTATAACATTTGTGAATTTGATTTATTTTACATATGTATGATATGATACAGAGGCATAACATATCTGGGTAACTCTATAATATGTATATTTTGCCCATAATTCTATTATACTAAACTAAATTATTGTAACATACAGTGTGGTGGGTTTCGCCATAGACATTGGAAAGAGCCGACTCCAACATCTACATTGTACAGAAATGTACATCATGTATAGAGTGGTTCCACCCTGTAATTTCTTGAAAACAAAATAAACATATTAACATGTTCATTTGTTATGTAAATTTACCCTAGCTCAATCTGTAGGAGAATATTAATCACCCATATACTATAGTAGAATAGAAATTATGTGAAAACTTGATAACTTTGCAGAAATAGACGGTAGACCTGTAGATCATGTAGTATCATTTATTATGAATTCAAGGTTTTTCCCAGCCCTGTATCTCTAGAGTAGTGTTGGTTTCCTTTGAAAACAATATTATTGTTAATTAACATGACAATACAATACATTGTTATGCAAATACAACACTTCTATCATTATTTCCAGGGATATTGTTAATTATAATTATTACTTTATTTGTTATGAAAAACAATAAATTTCCTAAATGCATCGATATGAACTACATAGGTACAATTAATACATCAACGAACAGTAGAAATTACAATACATACAAATAAATACATTTAGCAGTGATTACTGGAAGTTAGGAAGAACCTTTTCACCCAGAGAATAGTTAATACATGGAACAACCTCCCTGAGAGTGCTATCAATGCTACATCAGTGAACAATTTTAAGAACCGCATTGACAGTTTCCTGGACTCTCAACCCATGAAATATAATATACATGTAGACGAAACATACTACATGTAATCTGGACCGGACAAGCTACTACAACTATTGGATATTGTGAGAGCTGAACATAGAGGCTCAGAGAGCCTGCGTTCAGAATCAACACTATAACACTATTACTTGTTACTAATGAGTTGAATTGAACTTGGCACGAAACTAAACTTTAAGCTGTTTGTACATGTATGTGGTACTCTGAGGTGATGGCCACATCGAAGTTACATTATTGTAATCATGCATGTAGTCACAGTGGGTGTGTTGAATCTGATAATTTTTGTAATGGTGGCAGTAGTAGTAGTATTATTTTACACATATTATAGTTACAATGACTGATGTGAGGTAAGTCCTCCCAGCCCATTCGGCATATATGTCACCTTCAACAAAAAATGTAGTCACAAATTGCAGTTTTGTATCACATTGTCCTTGTAGAATACAGAGTTATCAGATAGTTCGTAGATTCCTTCCTCAACTATTTTTTCTGTGATTGTAACTCTTGTCCTTTCTTCACAGACATAGCTTCATGTTATAAAAGAAGACTGTGGTCAATTTATATTCTACACCAAGATGTCGTTATTTAAAGCCCGTGATTGGTGGTTTGTGAGTGCTGGTGCCGATGAAGAGTTTGACCAAGGTTGTCTGTGTGTTGCCAATATTGACAACAGTTCTAGTGGTCTGGGTAAGTACACTCTCAACTCACCAAGGTATTTCAAATTTCTTTCTACAAGACATTTTAATATTCAAGTCACAATGTTTTTGTTAATAAAAGGCTATGCAAGTGCCTACAAGGGGTGACGGTAAATAGAATCCTAGCACACATAAATTATAATGCCATTGCTCACTAAAATCTTGAACTGGAATTTGATCTCCACTAAAATAAAAAATTTGGCCTTGTTTGTCTTGTATGTAATCTTTCTGAATTTCATTTGAATCCATTCCTAGCTTTTTGAGATACTGTAAACACAGATGATATTTATTGCCACTAGAAATCTTTATAAATTTTACAGTCAAGTTCAACTAGTTCCCTACAAATTTCTAAGCCTGGTGTACTATGTTTTTATATACTGAAACATTTTTGCCACCACTTATTTTCATGTTTGGTTTTCCATCAAAATAAATGAAAATAAGTCCAGTGAAAATGTCCAGGTTTCCAGTATTTTGCCTGATTGACAGTCAAATAGACAAACAGCCAGGGTGAAAACTTAACCTTTGGTGGTGGTAATGATTGAGAGATAAATGAATTCTTCCAATCTCAGAGATAAATTTGGTACAAAAATAAAGCCTATAGTATATGTACAACACGTACCAAAACTTTCAGATCAATCTTCTGAAAAATAAAGCATGCATACAACAAATATTGATTTGAATTTGTGTAATAATGCTTATTTCCCCACAAATCAAAACTAAATCAGTCATTAAATAGATAAATATGAAATGAAAATAATACCTAAAGAATATTGACTTGAATCAGTACCTTCCATGCAACTCATTTGAATACTGTTAAAAAAATAATATACAAAGAATTTCATAACACAGGTACTTACATGCATACAGAAATAACTGCATATGTGAAGAAATTCAATATAGAAATGATGTATAATGCACAGAGTTATTTTTATTTTGAATTATTGAAGTGGTGCTGACGTGTGCAAATGAATCACAATTGAACCATACAATTATGGAGGCTGCAATGGATTGTATGTTCCCCAGGGAGTTGAAGAAATATAAAGGGCCGTTGTGTCGCTATAGATCCATGCCAGGGGCAATAATTGTAAAGCGCTTTGAGCACAAAGTGGGAAAGTGCTATATAATTTATAAAAAACAACATTATTATTATTATCATTATTATTATTATTATCATGTAGTACAGTAGAGGAATATGACTAGATTTGAAACCTAAGCAGAAAGATGTTTTGTATAAACCACAATAAATAACCATTCTTCTACATCCTTTTGGCAGAATTTATAACTCGGATGTCAATGTATGAAACTTAAAGTAAGTATTTTTTTACTTCCAGATAAAGTCATCATTGGCAGTTTTCATGGATTTCTAAGAATTTATCAACCAGAACATAGTAAAGATGGATCGCAACCAAATGATGTCTTGTTGGAAACACAATTTCAGTTCCCAATCCTACAGATTGAAGCTGGAAGATTTGTCTCGTAAGTCATACGCTTTGAAATTAATTGTTATCAGTAAAATATCTATTACCTGGTCTGATATTGTGTCTACCCAGTATCAGAGTTTGAACCACACCTTGTACGTAGAAAAAGATAAACGTTTAGTCTGCGTGTCTCAATAATCTGAGACAGAGAAAGAAAAATATTGGAAAATGAATACTTGTGACTTACATTTTTGAGAAACCATTTTTAAAAAAACGGCGGTATTTTAATATGCATTGTGTATGCTTCTGTAAAGTCTGTAAATTCTCGGAATTTCCAGTCATTCCTAGAATTTCAAGTCACTCTTGGAAAGTCATAGAACATTTACATGTACTCTTCAAAACTCCTCGAAAATAAAATGAATGAAATCATCATAACATACGTTGTTAAAAATTACCTTGTGTTATTGGGAACATCACAATATTTCAAATAACAAATCTACCTATTGCAATTTTAAATGTATACATATGAAATTTATTTCAATCTTATCATTACTTTTAATGTATATCTGTTATTTTTTCTGTAGTGTCAATGAAAGTATTCACCTTGCCGTGTTACATCCCAGAAAGCTAGCTGTCTACAGTATTGGAGGTATGTCTAACATAATGATCTCTAAAAGTTGCCAAAACCTCTCTGAAAGGCAAAACACACACACACACACCCATCCTATCCCCCTCCCCAAATAATCTGAAAACAATCATCACAGGTCACTGTTACATGTACGTTATAAACATATATATTGTGAGTAACACACTGTCAACAAAACCAACACCATGAAGTGTAGGTTGAAAATTATAAAAGTTATTATTAAAACCTGTAAACAATTTAATTTTTTTTTTCAATTTTGTACAGCTGTTACTGGGGCAGTTGAACATGGAAGTCAATATCAACTCAATTTACTATATGAACACAATTTACAAAGGACAGCATACAATATGACGTATGGACCATTTGGTAGTGTGAAAGGTGAGTACAGCAAAGTCTGAACTTCAAGGACTTGTTTCAACCCAGGGTTATCACATCTGGGTCATCACATTAGTGTTATCTTAATAAGAGTTACGTTTGATTGTTCGTTTGTTGTGCACCAACTTTTTCTATTGCTCTGACAAAAAAATGTTGTTCACACCAAAATTTTAATCATAAGCCGAAGTGGGCCAATAAAGGTCACCGTGGAATTTGAAGTGTAAATTTTCACTTTTTACACAGAGAAGTGTGAAGTTGACGTGTCCAATGTAGATTGTGATACTTACATTATCTTCCAAGTAACATAGATATATTCTACAAATTACTTAGAAACTCCTGAAATCTTTTCAATTTTTTGTATGCCTGCAGATCTTTACTTTTTGAAAATAGAAGCTATTTGTATTTTTATGACTACAGATCAAAGACCAGTCTTTCTTATCCAAGATAGAAAATACCATAACATTTTCATGACTACAACTTTTAAGTTTTCAATGTTTTATTCATAACAGGAAAAGATTTTATATGTGTTCAAAGTATGGATGGAACAGTGTCAGTATTTGAACAGGAAAGTTTTGCATTTAGTCGATTCCTGCCAGGATTTCTACTACCAGGACCTTTGAAGTACATCAACAGAACTGATTCCTTTGTCACTGTATCATCAAGCAGACTGGTGGAATGTTACAAGTATCAAGTACTTGCTGTCGCTACAGACTCTAGCACCAAAGACGAGTCACAGAAGATTTCGAAGGGGAAGAAAATTACAGTAAGTGATCTAGAAAATTGATCAGTGGGAATTAAATGTGTACACGCCATTTTTATCTTGAACCTCCCTTTTGTCAATATTTCAAATAAACACCCTGTCCCAGTAAACAGATTTACATGATAACATTATTGTCTGTATTTTTTCAAAGTTATCTTACATGATTTTCTTCACGTCCAATACAACATGAATAAACATTGATAAAGATAATTCCACATGTAGAAATGCTGTTTATATAGGCTAGTGTCAGTAGCTGTAAAATAAGGATTTTTGTGTTTTTCTGGAAAGAAAATTAGCTGAAGGTTTTATCTCATTCTTTTCATGATTTGATAAGCACTATTATTTTACAGTAACTGAATTTAGGAAAAAATATTAAGTTTTAATGTTTAATGATGTGAGTCTGTGTGCCCTCTACTGATACTGATAGCCAAATTCTGTTGAGTCAAAATGAGAAAAAAACTGGCATAGTAAGAGATAGGGGAACACCAAATTTTGTTGCATCACTAGAAATTGTGTACACCAGTGGCATGTCAAAGTATCTTAGAGTGCATGCACACTGGTGGGAGTTATTAATGAGTATTTTTCTTGTTTCTCATTTGTCTCAGATGGATTGGAGTTATAACCTTGGTGAACAGGCATTGGATATAGCTGTTGTCAGTTTTGTCAATGCACCGCCCTCTATCATGATATTAGGTAGGTCAATATTTACGATATACCGCCCTCTATCATGATTTTAGGTAAGTTAATAATATTTACCTGTCATGATATTTAATTAGGTAAGTTAATATTTACGATATACCGCCCTCTATCATGATTTTAGGTAAGTTAATATTTATGATATACCACCCTCTATCTATAACAATGTCAGCTCTTCAAAAGTGTAAAAAGTCCAACTCTGAAATAGCATATCGTTGTCTAGTAGTGTGTATGTATTCAATTTAGTTATATATCTTACAGGTGAAAGAAATCTGTACTGCTTGAAGGAAAATGGACAATTGAGGTTTACCAAAAAATTGGATTATAATGCCAGCTGTTTTCTGCCATATACATCAGGTGAGTCACTTTTGTAAGAAGTAGCACCCTCAAGTGTTTAAATTTAGAGTCTGTTAGAACACACGCTAGGAAATGGCATACTATTACTAATTTAGTAGACCAGGAAGATTACTGGAAAATGATGTTAGTCAACCAGAAAGACTCCTTGAAAACGATAATAGTCAACCAGGAAGACTCCTGGAAAATGATGTTAGTCAACCAGGAAGACTCCTGGAAAATGATGTTAGTCAACCAGGAAGACTCCTGGAAAATGATGTTGGTAGACCAGAAAGACTCCTGTAAAATGGGAATATCAATAACTTTATGTGTCCTATGTACATATACTTTATCATAAGCTTCTTTTTTTTCTGTTTCCAGTGAATGAAGGTACCATTATGACTATGATATGTACACACACCAAGTCACTACTAGTCTACGAAGACATCACATTGAAATGGGCAGCAACACTAGAACATATACCTGTATCAATCAAAGTGGGAAACTACCAGTGAGTAAATACATACTATTAAATTTTGATGATCGTTTTGAGTGGATACATCTGAAATAACTCAGTGAACAGGTGATCTTTTATTCATTAACTAGACAGGATGAAAGTAATTTAGACTGTCCTGAAAACAAACAAATCATGTCATTCAAATTATCAACACAGTTTAGAAAGAAAAAAAAACGATTGAAGATTGATTAAATAACTTGAACCTTGGGCAGATGATTCTGTCAGATATGTATATGTCAGGGTAGCCTGGTTACTGGCATGTGGAGTGACTTCACTGTAAAGTACATTCAAATCTCTGTATACAACACATTTAAATCAAGAAGGAAAAAGTGTGACTTGGCTGGGACTGAGGCCCAAGACCCCTGGAACATGAAACTGACACACTACCAACCATGCCAGCACACATCCCCAACCCATTAACCTGGTGTTACCACACTCTTCTCCCTTCTTTTCTTTTAAAAACCCACCAAAACCACAACCAACAATGCCAGCTGCTGCATGATTGATACATGTCCCCAATTTACCCAGTTGCCATTGTAGTAAATTGAGAAGGAGAAAGATGCAGGGAGACAACCTGCAACCTGCTGGACACTTAGATAGCACTCTACCAGCTGCCACCAAGACCAACATCCCCAAGCTATGACATTAACCCTAATGCCCACACTATTGTGGTATACAATAACAAGCACCCACACTGTAATATGGCGATATCTTGACTTTTTATATTCTGTCTCTACAGAGATTTAAAGGGAGTGGTGACCACCTTGAGTGAAACAGGACATTTGAGCTGTAACTACTTAGGAACTGATCCATCACTATTTGTGGCCCCGGCACCTGAATCACGAGAAATCAACTATCCTCAGTTAGACGATGAAATGAGAGATTTACAAAGATCTATCAAAGAAGCTAATTCTAAAGGAGCAAGTAAGAATGGTGTAGATTTATACTTGTATATGCATGCCCCTTAAAGGCCAATGGTTCAATCCCAGGGTCTCACATTAGTGTTATCTTATCTTATCTTATCTTATCTTTACTTAGCATACTTGTACATGTATCTGTTTGCTAGTCTAGTTCTAAACTGGTACAGTGTATTATGTATTAAAAACTTCATTACACTTCTCCAGTCTAGTCAAGACCATTGTTTGAACACATATATCTGTGCTCCCCCCAACCGTGTTCATTTTAACACGATGATGTTGTCTCGTCCCCATGTGATTTTAGTTTAAACAGACTGGAGGTGGAGTCCTGGTTGGACATTTGCATATCAGTGCGGTCCTAGAAACTGCTGATACAGCTGTATCAAATGAATATTAATGAGTGATGACGACAACCTGTCAGTTTGTGATGGATTACTACTGACATTCACCCTTTGTCCTTCCCTCACTACAGGGAGCACGACAATTTAACACCTTTCGTAACCGTCTTGACTAGACCGGAAAAGTGTAATGAAGGTTTTAATACGTAACACACCAGTTTAGAACGAGACTACTGTTCACTGAATTTAACAAGGCTTTGAATTACATTCAACATGTCAGATTCATGTTTTCTTTGTTTGTTTGCTTTATTTTTTTCATCAGATGTGGCCCCTAAAAGAGCAGAAGCTGCAGATGTTGAGATAGTTGTATCTGTTCCCTCCAATCTTGACAACACATCAGTAAGTTATAGTGATAGTGAATGTCAGGTTTATGTATGACTGGTTGTCAATCCACCAAGATTGTGTTGGCTTAGTTTGTCAATCCACCAAGATTGTGTTGGCTTAGTTTGTCAATCCACCAAGATTGTGTTGGCTTAGTTTGTCAATCCACCAAGATTGTGTTGGCTTAGTTTGTCTATCCACCAAGATTGTGTTGGCTTAGTTTGTCTATCCACCAAGATTGTGTTGGCTTAGTTTGTCTATCCACCAAGATTGTGTTGGCTTAGTTTGTCTATCCACCAAGATTGTGTTGGCTTAGTTTGACATCTAACAAAACCTGAAGTTCAGTCTGGTTTTGAAAAAAACAATCATACATTTTGAAAAAAGCTTTACCAGATTACCCCGGGTAATATTATACATTGTTGAAAAATGATTGTGTATTGTACTTAGAGAAGTGAGTTAGTTTAGTTACATAATTAATAACCTTTAGAAGGAGCTTGTCAATGAGTATTTGCATATTTCACAAGAGATTTCGTATGCTAGGAGTACAAGTTGCAAACTCTAAATTCAGTCTGATTTGGAGAAACGATGATACATTATGGAGAAGTTATTCTGTTTTGTACGCAGGGAAGTAATTTATTTTAGTTACGTAATCAAGAAACCTGTGGAAGAAGCTTGAGCATATTTGAGTACTTTCATAGAGATTTTGTATGCTAAGAGTATAAGTTGATAAAACCAGCAAATAACAAATAAAATATTTGTCATCAAGCCATGAGGTTTGAGATAGGAATTTGATTACAGTCGCTTCTCGGAGTAATTTTATGGTTCTTCATGACATACTATAAAGTATAGTGGAGCTATATTGATTTCTGAAATCTCAATTCGGAACTATTATTGAAAGGAATGAAAGATTAAATTTGGGATTAAACAGCTGTGCAGTCTTGGTGGTGACTACCAGTCATATAGTATATGCTTTTTTTCATTTATTTTTTAATAATGTCAAATGGCCTATGTTGGAGTTAAAAATATGAACATTTCAAGATGGTTTGCCACTGAAGAGTACAGATTCTGTCGGTCCAAAATCTTTCTTTATGTTGACAGTGACACATGTTGAATATATTTATCTATATTTCCAAACACAAAATCAAGTCCAGTCATCAAAAGTTGTTCTTTCATTATTTAAAGATCACATTCTGTACATATGAAACACATGCCTATCTGTTTTTTGAAAAATCTGCAGCTGCTTGTTGTATATATGTACAAGATATGTAGTCCCTTGCAGGTTAACATTCATGTACTGCAGGAAACTCAATCATAGTGTTTGAAAGTCAAAGAATTTCAAACACGTCCTTAACAAGTCTTGGGAATCCATAGAAGTCAAATTCCTCTGTGAATCACTTGGAGAAGTGACATTTCTGAAATCAGCTAAAATGATGAAAATTAGTACAACTTGAAAAGTAAACTTCCTTTGTGACAACATGCATCTGTTGGTGATATTATCTTGTGTACACATTCCTTGAACACAAAAATTCTGGGAAAGTGTCTCGTAGCATACTGGAAAGACGTGGAAGTTTAAACAATATTTAGTGCAAGAATCCTATGTTAGATTCAAACATATCTTGACTTCTCTTCCCAGTTTGGAGAGAAACTTTAACGCTGAATAATTAAATCATTGTGTGATCAAGGTCTGTAGTAGATGGATCAAAAAGTCACATTTGTTTCCAATTTACAGTTCCAAAGTAACTATATTGTACAGTCCTGGACTTCTCTGATTCTTTATGGCAAACATCTTGGAACATTCTTATTCATACTGGACATACTAAATGGTGTTCCACCATATCTAACCTCAAATGTCACACAATTACACTTCACTGTACAAAGACAATCAGATCTTCCGCGCAATATTGTATTTTGCTTCTTTCAATTTGCATAATCACCTGAGACACTGGTCACTGCTATTCTACCCAGCATGCATTGCTGTGGATAAAAACCTGCCTCGTGCCATGCTTACAATTTACCTTGGAGGCTTAACGCTGCTAATTGTTGCTTCTCTGTGCATGACAGCTTAATGTCTTTTATTTTCAAAGGTTTCCAAGTACTGTTCCACACCTGATACATGGGTAAGAACATTGTCATTGCATAGTCTAAAAGTTTGCAGTGTCATGCAACCCAAGTGAATAAAAAAAACCACAAAACGTCACCTTAGCTTACTGCAAAATGGTACTCTCCAAACTATTCATGATTTTTATCCGACCAACTTTTCTGTACTTCAGTAAACGGTTCTGCTAAGTTCTTCTTTCTTATTTATGCTTAAAAACAAAATAAAGTTATTAATTCGTGTTTATATTTTGTCAATTGCTAAAAAAGCATAAGCAAATGGCAGTGAAAATTAGTAACACGTTTCCAGTGAAATCAAGGTGGAAAAAAGTACTGAAATTTGTGTCTTGAAAATAACAATAAAATGCCAGTAGTTTAATAATTAAATGTAACTGGGATACATTAATCTATGTCATCATGGGGTCAAGCTATATGGCTTGCTACTACCAAATATGTCTTTGTCACAGAGAATACCTAATCAGGAATACATTAACATAATTGATGGTTTTACAAAACTTGTCAAAACATCTTTTTTTTTATGATTTAGCAATCTGCACAGCTTATTTTATTTCTGATAATGTTACTCTTACAATATAAGGCAGAAAGCCAAGGTGACATTTTGTGTTTTGTTGTTTCCATGGCAACAGTCCAGAGCTGTATATCATTTCATATCAATGCATGCGCCTTGTTACTCATAGTAACCATTGCTCACTCTACTAAACACACTTTGTTACTAACATTTTATTTTTAAGTTTTTCATAAAGTTAAAATTCTTACATGATTTCATTATGTCTGTAGTGTGTACAAACCTTTGTTACAGGGACAGTAGTCATTTCCCAATATCTCCCCTGTCATTAAGATTTGAATTATGTGTACAATGTAGGTATGTTGTCAGTCACATATACATGTACTGGTATGTACATTTGTACATGTTGTGTGTGATTTCATTTAAAGGACATCAAAAGTGATGATATCTCTGTATTGTGTAGGATGTCATTGAAAGGACACCAAAAGTGATGACATCACTGTATTGTGTACATCATTTAAAGGACACCAAAAGTGATGACATCACTGTATTGTGTATGTGTATGATGTCATTGAAAGGACATTTTTAGTGATGACATCTCTTCCATGATGTAACACAAATTGGATGTAGGTGAAAGTGACATCACGAACACATGTAGTGATGACATCATTGATTTTGGTGTGGCAATATACAATGGAAACAACTACTGATGACATGAACACGTAGTGATGACATCATTGGTTATAGTGTGGTGAATGTAAGTGAATAGTGTGGCAACATACAATATAAACAACTACTGATGACATCACAAATGTTGTGTTTCATAAGTTGTACTTCATTGTCAAGGATGAAAGTTTAAGTACAAACCCAGTTGTACCAAAATTACAAAGATTTTAGAGAGTGGATGTTATATAGATGATGTAAGAGAAGGAAAATGTAGATAAGAAAGACTTACTTTACAGTACTGTATCAATTCTTCATTTAGAGTGAAACTCACCCCTACCTTCCCTTCCAAGTACTTAATAATTTCAATACCCACTATCAGATACAAACTAAAAATTTTGTCTATAAAAAGGATAACTTTTCCATTTTTATTGAAACAGGAGATGTATGTTTAAAGCATGTTGTGTATCATCAAAGTGATGCATGTTGATTCAGAAATAATTTGTGTTTGTAATTAAGCTTCATTTCTTTCTCATACATTGTTGTGTCCTTGTAGTGAATGACATGTTTATCCTCGGTCTTCAGTTGTTTGAAATGTCATCTTACATGTACAGTTGTTGTTAGTTTTAAACATGTGATCATCATGTGTTGTCATGTGATCATCATGTGATATGTATAGTATTGAGAATCTGATCATGTGCTGTCCATGTAATCATTATGTACTGTTCATGTGATCATATGTGTTAGTACTGAGAATGTGATCACCACATGCTGTCCATGTGATCATCATGTCCTGTCCATGTGATCATCATGTATGTGTCAGCATTGAGAATTATGTTATCATGTGTTGTTTTTTGTTTTGCATGTGATCATCATGTGTTGTTCATGTGTCTGTGCATGATTGCTGTGTCTGTGTATTGCTATGAATACCATGACAGCAGTAACGTCACCGTCTTTGTCATGATATGTTTTCACCTACAGGAAGTGCCCCTAGAGTTCAGTATAGATGTATATTCCAAGCTAGAGGCATGGGTAATACTGAACTCAATTGTATGTTTTGTGATGTTTTGTTCAAGTGTGTTACTCTTTTGATCACTTTCACCTTTCACTTCCTTGTTCACTGTGAAACTCTGACTTGGTGTCTGAACACTCCTGTACTGTGTGATGTGAAAAGTTATCATTCCTTGGAAATATTGACGTCATTTTCATCAAAATGTATCAAGAAATGTAAGCACCCCCCACCCCCCCTCCACCCTCACAGCAAGGCACAATGTTTTAGGATCCGTCTTTCACATGTGTATAATATGTCCAGTGGTGTACACAGTCACTGTTCTTTATGTTGTATCACTTTTATTGATGTTGAAATGCACAGGGATAGTTGTCATACTATGTTTTTATGGTGCTGATACATCCATCCATGCATCCGTACAAATCAGTGTACGATTTTATGAGATTGATTGACATGGCATTGTATATTATTAAAATCACATTGGTACCAAGCCCTCCTGACACAACCACTTTTATTTGGTGTAAATATCAAAATTGATAGTAAAACAATCCAATGATTCCTAAGATGGTGGGGTTAGTTTCCAAATATCAGGATTTTAGGATGGGATAGAATGAGATAGGGTGGGATAGCATGTAGAGTTGGGTATTTGAAAACTTCAACTTAACTGTGGAGAGATATTTCAAGACTAAGCCACTAATAGCGCCCTCTAGTGGCAGTGGCTGTAGCATTGATGTCAGACTTTGTTTTCATTAAAATTGAGTGTGACTGTTGTGTTGTTTAGCTTTGATTTGCTTTCATTATAAAATGCCAAGCATTATGTTTAAAAAGTTTCATGCATTTTATAAATGTTGTTTGGCAAAAAAGGTTGACGTTATAGTATCAACTAAACCTAAGTTTTAACCCGTATGCTATTGACTGTTGGTGTATAATGGTGTTGGTATAAAAACCCAAAGAAATCTAATTTTCAAATGTGTGGTTTTAGTAAAAAGCTTTATAGGTTTGAATTTGTAGCAGCTTCAATAGAAGACTGCTATAATACAGATATATTATGGTGTATGTTTTTGCTTTTATCAGTGTGTAGTGTAGGCCAAATCTAATTTTGATTGTGTGATCTGGTAAAAAGTGTGTAGTAGCTTGGATTATTGTAATCAAACAAATTCTTAATGTATGTATTATAAAGCAAGAATTCTGTATTTACCCCAAAATTTAGGACCATGATAATTGATTTCAATTCCAGGTTCTCATTAGTATTATCTTATAAGTGGAGCCGTAAGGTTTACAATGGGTCATTCTTTTGTCATTGGCCAACTGTTCTGTAGCTTTGTCAGACAAGTGTTCTTCACTCCTAGATTTGAATCTTAATCTGAACAGGGTTAAGCTCCTCAGTACGGCATCACTAGCCATTGGAGAACAAGATTATGTACTCCTTTAGGTGCACTTTACTTTTACTGAATAAGAATAACCAAACAGATTCTTGTTATAGGATTAAAGATTTATATAAAATCCAGGATACAGACACACAAAATAAACTGTAATTGTTTGCAACATTTGACAAAAATCCAGTGAAAAATGATCACAAAATAATACTTTAGAGTTTATGACTTGTAAAATTAACTAGAGCATAGTTCTAACAAAAGTAGTTTCTTTGTGCTCATCAAAAGATGGTGACACAGATAATATACTTTTTGCATCAGGAAATGACATGCATGTCATATGTAAGAATTGAAAGTGAGGCTGGTGACCTCTTAGGTGAGTAATGAACTTGGAAAGTACAACAAACAGACAGGTTAACTGAAGTCTTTTATCCATACTCAGTTTAATTGTGTAAAAGTGATTTCTTTCTTTATTTGTTTATTTTACTTTTTTCTGAAAATGAATAATTATTGATTATTGTTTACATTAAAGTATCCCAACGTTGTCATGACAATGTGTTTTTCTTCACAAGGTAATTGTAGACATGTTACAGTGTTCAAAATTGTGGGTTATTAGATTTTAATGATTCTTTATTTTTGTTGTTTGTGTTTATAGCAAGCAAACAATGTTGAACTTGATAGTGAAGACTCCGTCCCATCCATTACTGTCAAGGTGAGTGTCAATGTCACTGTTTTTGTTACAAATGTCAGTGTTTTTGCCAAGGTTGGGCAACCCTGGTATCAGAAAGTGGGAATATGGTAAAACTGGCATAGTTTCCAATACATCGTACCATAATGTTGGTGAGGAAACCCTGGTAAAATGACAGGGTAACTCAGGTAGATTTTACCTACTTACCGTCCTTAACAAAAATGCTGGGTGTTAAGTAGGTAAGAGCTACCTTTAATAATTCCCCAGTACTTTCACCTGGGTTCCCTCCCAGTGTTTTTGATAAGGTAGTAAGTAGGTAAAATCTACCTTAGATCCCAACACAGTTTACCAGGGTTCCATCCCAGTGTTTATGATACAGCAGTAAGTAGGTAAAATCTACCTTAGATCCCAACACAGTTTACCAAGGTTCCATACCAGTGTTTATGTTACAGCAGTAAGTAGGTAAAATCTACTTTAGATCCCAACACAGTTTATCAGTTAGAAACTAGAAAATCTTTGCCATCAATTTCATTCATTTTCTTTTCTGACAGGTGACGTTGAAGAGTAAACTTGCCCTACAGAATGTCAGGTTGTCTGTCTTCTCACCGTTCCCCATTGCTGTTAATCAGGATACATTTACATTTCCTATGATAGGTAGGTTGTCTAAACTCATTGCACATAAACATCTACTGTCATTATTTAGTCTTCAACGGTTACATTGAGGGGACCATGACACATTATTCCATATATCCCCATTCATGCTTGCATGCCAATATTTCTATGTACTGACTACTTTCATTCAAACCTTGCACAAAGATGATACCAATATTAGCATATTCCCTGGTCCCAGGGATGTTGGTGATTTTAAAAGTACCACCCCCACCCATTCATCTGTACATGCCAATATTTCTTTGTAATGACGACTTTCATTCAAACCTTGCACAAAGATCAGTAAATCCTTGCACATTACAAAGTCTGTCATATAACTATAAGGTCCCCTAATTATCCTTGGTCCCCACTATGTCTTCCAACATATGATACTATATCGTTTTTTTTTTTATACTTTATCTCTCTCTGTGTAGGTGATATGTCCAACCCCACACAGTCTCTAGTGTCATTTTTCCAGAGAGGGAATAGTGTGCCATCTTCCCTGACAGCAGAGGCGTCTGTTACTTACACAACTCCGTCCGGTAAGTCCAACAAACATTATGAAGTTCTTTGGAAATTTATGCCAAAAAAAATTAATTTTCTGCTTCGGACTTTCCATCAGAAGACACTTCTACAGCTATTATTGAGATTGTAAACCACCGAATCATCTTTATATATTTGATAGGTGCCCCAAGGATAGCTCAGACTCAGTTTGATCTACCGTTACAGTTGATATGTAAAGCCTGTCTACCAGTCAAGACTGCTGCACATAAAATAACCATAGATACCAACAAATCTCCAGTAAACTTGAATGATATATTTCCAGGTAAGTTGAACTTGTTCTGTGGCTAAGGTTTTAGTACAATGAAATTTCAAATGACCTGCGTGAAACGAATAGACACAACTTTTGATTATCAAGATAAACTCAATTGATAAGACCCTTGTATATGTACAATTACACTCTTTTGGAAAGTTCAGTTCAAACAATCGACGCCAGACATTGATTGTCACTGTTGATTTCATTTGTAAGTTTCATTATTCTTTTGTAGAGTTACTTGGTGAGAATGCTGGTGGTCCTGGAAATGCTTTAGGTTTTCAATTTCTCTCTGGACCTAAAGTTACTGTACTGGCATCCAAAACGTCACGTAAGTTATCATTAGCTGTATTAGTAACTTGCTTAAAAGCAATAGAATTGTCCTTTATATGCACACATTTTCACAAAGTAAATAGACCTGTTGCTGGTTCCAAGATACATTGCGTGTCTCTCCATACAATGCCATACATTGTGTACACACTGAGGGGTTTGCATGTGCTACTCAGGGGGATAGTTGTCACTTGACCGTACCCTGGGTTCACCTCACTCTCTGTCATTGATGGTGTTTAGTCTTTGTTCAATAAAAGCACTCATCAAAAAACGACAACATGTGTTTCCATCATTTCCTGATGAATATGTTATTTCAAACGTAATAAAGACAAAATAAAACAAAACGTAACAACACAAGAGAGGTCCTCTCGCACAATGCATCTTGGAACCGGAAAATTGACTATTGCCATGTCTTGATATTGTGTGGTGACAACCTTGTACTATGGTTATAAGAAAGAAACTATTAGTTAACATTCCTCAAGTTTACATCTCAATCTCCTTGCAGTGTATGATGATGTGTAAACGTATTTTCTTTTCAACAGAACGGTACAGATTACAAACAGATACATTGGAAGCCATGTGGTTAGTAATGAAGTCATTGATAGATAGACTGTATGCTTATCATCAAAGTATAGGTGTACAAGGATTCAAATGTTCATTCCAAGGTGCCATGCCTTTACAGGAGTATTTTGATACTATTGATATGCATTATGAGGTAAGAAAACACTATAATTAGATTTGGCTAATGTGCTGTTGTGTATGATGGGTGGGTGGATGGATGGATGGGTGGGTGGGTGGGTGGGTAGATGGATGGTTGGGTAGGTGGGCTGGTGAGATGGATGGATAGATAGGTGGATGGATGGATGGGCAAGTAATTGGTTGGATAGATGGGTGGGTGGGTGGGTAGGTAGATGGATGGTTGGGCAGGTGGGCTGGGGAGATGGATGGATAGATAGGTGGATGGATGGATGGATGGATGGGCAAGTAATTGGGTGGATAGATGGGCGGGTGGGTGGGGTAATGGATAAATGGATGGTTCGGAGGGTGAATGGGTGGGTGGAGGGATGGGTAGGGCAGATAGATGGGGGATGAGTGGTGGATGGATGTATAGTAGTGGATGGCATTGATGGGTGTTAGGGTGGATGAATGGGTGGGTGAATGGATGGGTGGGTGGATAAATGGTTGTATGTGTGCGTATTTTAGAATGCATGCTGTACTTTGCAAAAAGGCACAGTAAATGGCCAAAGTCAAACCAACATAAGTTTTAATTGTGAATCAATCATTACTATCCTTCATCATCTAAATGTTTATTTTATTGGTTTTAACAGTGGCGAATGAATGCAGAGAGGTATAAAGAACTTCTGTCTCAAAGAGCATCACAATTCCGCGCTATACAGAGACGGCTTTTAACCCGATTTAAAGATAAGACTCCGGCACCCTTACAAAATTTGGACACACTGTTGGATGGTACTTATAGACAGGTAAGTTGCTGTATCCATGGCAACAGAACATAATACTTCCATAACAGGTTGGCTCTTTGAAATTTAACACTTGAAAGTCTAACATCCTATATATAGGGTGTAATTACATAGAGTTACAGAAACCAAGTCATTAAATGGTTAAAATAGAAATGTGTGTGAAAAGGAGCCTGAAATGTTAATACTTGCAGTGTGTTGTGATAATGAAAAACTTGCATCAGTTTCACATTAAAAACAACAAGAAAAAAACTACATTGCTCCAAGGCCCTTACTGTCCTGATAATGTACAATACACTAGCATGCAATCCCAAGATTTTGATATCCATGCAGAATTAGTAATGGAAGGATTTGAATTTCTGAATTCTTTCATCGGCAAACTTTATTCAGGAGATTAGACCGACAGTTTTGTGTTCAAGTGGTCATATGGATGAGAATTTGGTATTTATTTTCGATTTTTAATTCATAAAACAATTTTATCATGGCGTGAAATCAACTTGAAACAACATATGCCAAGTCCTTGTTTGTAACGCAATAAATTGATAAATGTGTAAAATATGTGTCATTGTGTATGTACGATAATAAACTTTTTTACACATTGTTTAGCTAACACAAACATTTGATTTTTCAAGTAGGATGCTACAATAAAAGTTTTACAAATTAATAATCCAAATAAATACCTAATCCTCATCCATATGGCCACTTTAACTTAGCAATAAATTTTGTTTTCCAGATTCTTGCATTAGCAGATGCCATTGAGGAGAATAGACAGAAATTGGTAATATGTAGTGTTAGTTTGAGTGCAGCCACTAAGATTATCACCAGACTTATAGAACTAGCACATTCACTCAACCCAAAGGAGTGTAAAGTGTTGGAATCTGCTATCTCCCCCAATGTTATTGTGGATGGACAACAGGTTAGTCTTCACATTTAGTAGATTTGTTGTTTAAGTAAGCCAACAAAAAAAGAATGTTTCTAGTCAGGATAGGTTGTCTAAAATGACACAATTTTTTTTTTTTTTTTTTTTAATATTCTCAACAAATCTGTCACACTCAATCTACTATTTATGGCAGTTTCTGTTCTTATTATTTAGTGTTTTTGTAGGGCTGGAAAGAGGCTGATAAATTGTATTTAGTGTTGTAGTAGGGCTGGGAAGAGGCTGATTGTCAAATATTTCATGTTTTTGTAGGGCTGGAAAGAGGCTGATTGTCAAATATTTCATGTTTTTGTAGGGCTGGAAAGAGGCTGATTGTCAAATATTTCATGTTTTTGTAGGGCTAGAAAGAGGCTGATCGTCAAATATTTGATGTTTCGTAGGGCTGGAAAGAGGCTGATTGTCAAATATTTCATGTTTTTGTAGGGCTGGAAAGAGGCTGATTGTCAAATATTTCATGTTTTATTTACAGGGCTGGGAAGAGGCTACTGATGCGGCAGTCACACATTTACTGAAGACCTGCCTAGCAAAGACAGCCAAAGACCAAACAATCAATCCATCACCATTGCAATTACCCAGAGAAACCACTAAGATCAAGAAACACATCACCCTGCTATGTGATCGCCTTAGTAAAGGTGGTAGATTGGAAATTGAAGGTCTACCAGATGGTAAGATTTAGTTATCGTCAGTCAAAGGACCATGATATGTTAATGTTTTGCATAAGTAAAGGAAGGCAAAGCAAGGCAAGGCAAGGCAAGAAAAAGTAAAATTATCAAGCCAACATTTTCATGAACACAGTCCCCAAAATGCAACTATTTTCAAAAATACAGTGACAGATTTCATTCCTGTATATTCATAATATCTTAAGTCCAACATTAGGAGATAACAAATCTGTAATATTCTCTCAAAAGGCAGTTTCATAGGCACTCTGTGATCATGTTACAAAGTCAAAGTCGTTTAACATAATGAGGTTGCGTCGTCTTAATCTGACTCTATTTATACACAGAGTAGGCCTTTAGGTAAGTTCTTACTCATCCCAAGTTCTAAAATTTAAAATCCAGAATTGACTGTGAGAAACATCTTTGAGATTTCTGATCAGAAACTAAGGTTTGCTTGAGCGGCCTTACTTCTGACTTAGTGACTTGGACCCAAGGCATGCATGTATGAATTGTACCACTGGCTGTGGCTTTGTTGTACATTCTCATCTCGTAATCTCGTTCCTTCTTTTAATCCTGTGCATGATTTACTTGATTTTACAGTAGCAGAAGACAAACCAAAACTACACATTCCACCCAGACCAACAACACATCAATCCAAACCAGCACCCCCTCCAATGGAGTCTCCTCGTGACATGGGCTTGACCCCCAGACAAGCACCTATTCCTGAAGAGACTCCTGAACCCCCTCCAGCACAACAATTGTATCCAGAGAAAGGACCCTTAGGTGACCTTCCCCCATTGGCTGCTGCGCCGAAAGGTTCATCTTTACCTCCCTTAACCAACAAACTTAGCTCAGGTAAGCATACTAAATGTGTGACGGACAGAGGTAAAGGGTTACTTTAGATTTGACTGTTCACCAGCAGGTAGGGGTATTGATTTGCTGTCAAACCATAAATAATGAACTACTAATAAATACAGCTGATATAAAGGGGTTAGTGCCATAAGGGTCCAACTACAAAACAGTGATTTTGAGAAAAAGGCCAAAAATGTATTTTCGGCACAAGGTCTCCATAACCCTAACTCAAATTTAAATCACATTTTTTTCCACATGATCTGTCTTCATCCATAACAATTTTGTGTGAGACGAGAGAGAAAAAAACAGTAACCTATCGGAAACTGTCATCAGGGCTTTTGAAAACACGTCATTTTTAGAAAATAACAAAAAAGAAACATTTTTTTTTTCACAAGGCCATTTTAAGACTCTGAGCCAAATTTAATTCGCAGTCACCCAGTTATCTTCCAGAATAAAAGTTGACCTTGTCTGAGATCAAAAATTACATGTTTAGGAAGAAGTGATAGCAAAATTTGATTCAGTGACTCTCAGATTACTACAAATATTTTGGAATGTGTTAACTGTACTCATGAACACAATCATACGAAAGTCTTTTCGGAAAAGAAAATCATTGAAATAAGTGAATTAATTAATATTCTTTATTTTTTATATTGTAGGATTGACAGCCATGGCATCAAAATCAACCCTACCAGACTTAAAAAGTCGTAGTTCTGATGATACATCCATGGAAGGCACAGTACCTGACTTGGATGAGTTGACAGCAGGCATTGACGGTCTACTTAGCAATGGTAACAAAGAACCTGACTCCCTATACAGCATGGCATCATAGAGCTAGAAGGGGAATAATGAAGACTGCTGTGTTTGTGGGACTTGGCTGTGCAATATTCACACCATTCTTGAAATATTGACGGAGATATGAGTGACATATATATTTGTACTGGTATAAAATTCTTTGTGTTGGGTCTAAGAGGGTTGATGTACTCCTGGAATTTCAGACTATTCCTGGAAAATCCTGGAATTCAAACCACTCCTGGAAAGTCAATTTGTTAGTCCTGAAATTTCAAACCAGTCTTCGTAAGTCCTGGAATTCCAAACCACGCCTGGAAAATTCATGTAAGTCTTGGAATTCCAACCACTCCTCAAAAATCCATGTAAGTCCTGGAATTCCAAACCATGCCTGGAAAATCCTTGAAATGTATCACTTTTATACCCATTGTCTAAGATGTCAAGTTTTGGTTACTGCAAGTCAAATAGCAGTTGTTAGGAACATATACTGAATACTCTGATTACTAAACACTACCATATATAGATATCATGGCAAGCCAAAACTAACAAGGTGCTGGATTGTGAACCAAGCTCTTTGTCAAGGTATAAATCTGTCACTACAATACACAACCTATTGATAAAATCAACCACCAATATATGGCACAGTGTCTTTTTATAAGTACCTGAACAGTGTTTAGTAAAAAATATATATTTGGTTACTTAATGAAAATAAAATGTCCTAGGTACAGTTAGTACAGGTTTGTAGATTATATAGACAAAAGGGTCAGTTTCAATTTATTAATTTACAATGTAAATATCAAACCTTGATGAATAAAAGTTTTCTAAAGATGTATTGATTCAAATAAGATTTTGGAAAATTTAGGATTGTTATATCTGAAAGTAGAGTGTATTTATTTTGCACAAGGTTGTAAAGTTATCTGAAATATTACTGTTGATGGGTTTAGATAACTCACCAGAGTGGAAACCACCCTGAATGATTGTCAGTGGTTAAACCACTTGCCTCTTACCCTGTGGCCAAGGTTAGAGAACCCTCTGGGTGTGATTAAATTACCAAGCTGAAAGTAAGAAGTGCGTCGTCTTTCAGTTTGATGATTACAAAATAACACAGGTTTTCCTTGGGCACTCCTGTTCCCTCCTGCATTAACACTAAACATTCATCCTATTATAGGTTTATGCCTGTTGCAGGATTTGTGAATAAAAAACCCCAAATTTTTAACTACTTATCAATTCAATAATAAACAAAATCTACTCCAGTGGTCACATTATCTTTTGTTTCCAAATATTTTAGAGCAAGGAGAAATGTGGAGGTAATTGTTGCACATAGTCTGAACATCTGTGATGGATCTTTCGCCAATATATTATTTTTCTGCTAGGACACTGAAAATAGACACTTGGTGGTTGAAAGCTATTGACACCTCCTTATGCCACAAGTTTTAATGTAAATAGGAGACATGTCTCATTTTATGACAATGAGATTTTACCAACTTATCTTTTTGTGGATTGAGAGCATTTTACAACACTAGTCACAGAGGGAGGAGAAATTTGTATAAACTAAAGTGAAAATCTGGAAAACTGGCCAAATTTTAATTATTCAACCTCTTTCTACCAGGAGGGTATTTGTTTGTACACAAAAAGTACAAGTTGAGAAAAACAGCATTGACATCATCAATGAAAACATGGAACTCATCCTGTACATGGAAGCCTTCATATGTAAATAACGAAGGAATAAACCACTTTTAATGTAACGGTTTCCATAGTAACCAACATTCAACTTTTTGTAATGGGCAAAAGCTGTCAAGTCAAATGCAAAAGTTTCAAGTGTTGCATGTGTTGGTAAAATATTTGTACGAAAGTAATAATTAATATTCAGAAATATTTTTTGTAAAAATTAGACAGTAACACAATTTGCCAAATTTGTAGTTTTCACCTTGTATATAAGCTAGTGTTCATGTCATGAATATTTCCTTAGAGCTTGGAGGCTATATATCAGTGCATTTTTTATCTTCATGAACCTTCAGAAGGATTGCATGTAGTACTTGGTATTTTTTTTCAGTCTGTTTGTTATTTGCATTCATTATATTCAAAAATTCACTTTCTAAGAATGGGGTAACTGTAGAGCAATGAATGACTGATCGTCAATATACACATACGGTTTATTGTACCATGTACAAACCAAGTTATTGTCTTTGAACAGAAAATATGGATCATATAACCTGGTCATTCTGCATCACAACAATTACCCATGTCTACATCACTGGTGCTTGCAATATAGTCTAAATGTTCCAAATCACTGTTATTTTTCATGATTTTTCATAAATTATGCTGGAGGAGGTATAATTATATTATTCATCAATATTTTACTTCATTCAGCTGAGGAATACTCTTGACCTAAGGGTTTGTCACAACTTGTCTAGTAACTTGTAGTGACAAGGCCCCCCACCCCCGGTCGTAGGTTTAGTTGTATTTTCCTTAGCTGAATGAAGAAAAATATCTATAATATCTAATTGTGAACCTTTTATATTTCAT
Organism: Glandiceps talaboti; assembly: GCF_964340395.1. NCBI lineage: Eukaryota > Metazoa > Hemichordata > Enteropneusta > Spengelidae > Glandiceps > Glandiceps talaboti. The sequence goes on from NC_135568.1 coordinate 2,183,711, forward strand.
TTTTATTTTTCAAAATTTGTACCATACCACACTCTCTGGTAGTGTGTGTAGTGTAATAAAGATTGATTGATTAATTGTAGGAATTTTTATTCCTGTATATTATAACAGAACACTTTGACTCATCAGTGCAAATGTGGCATACTTGAGGGTATTTGTAAAAGTGCTTCAGGTGTTCTCAGTGGCTGTACTTTCAATAGTAAAATGATTGACTGCAGCATAAAACACCACAAGCATGAGTGTAAATACACTGAGTACACCCACATTGGTAGTCATGCATCAGGGGGTTCTGTTATTATATGTATATATTTAAAACTACAAATTTCATAAAATATAGCTGTGTTCATGTAACTGGCATGCATCCATTTGTATAAGGTATTTTTCAGTATTCAGCTGCAGTGCTATTAATAGAAATAGTATGCCCGAACACCAAGGGGGGAAGTAATGTATATGTAATAATACTTCTGTAATCCCTTAGTCTCGGTTACCCAGACTCTTGCCACTGGGGGCTCTGCATACAAGACCACTCCAAGGGAGTCTGGGTAACCAAGACTAATAATCCCTCAGAACAAGGTGCCGTTGTTTTGTACATACATTACTTTCAACTGTTTAATTGGCGTGCTACTTATTCAAAAAACGATTTTGTTTAATCTTTGTAATTTCTGTTGGTTTGACCTTTTTACTCTATCAAACTAAGAATGTGTGTTTTTTTTCAACAAACCAATCATGTATAGAATCAGTGATTTGGTATCAATGTACATATATACAAATTATATACAGCAATATGCCTTCTATTGATGTGTCAATTAAAAGAAACAATAGCAACAAACCTGTGTATTTGGTGCAGTTCATTAGAAGTGTGTATCGTTTTGAGATGTGATTGGCTTGTTTACTATCATTGATAACATCAAAATGTTAATTTTCAATCCCCTTGCTGTCAGTGTCTAGACACCTCCCAACGTGTATGTCAAGCAAACATTCCCCAAAACGGCGCAAATATTTTCAAAAAATACAGTGACAGTTTTCTTTCCTGTAGAGTCCAACATTAGGAGATAAAAGGGGGCAGAGGCCGGGTGCATACATTTGTTGGAGTCAATTTAGACGCTATAAAGATACACTTACCTCGTGCCGCTCTGCCGTCACCGGCCTGCTCCCGCCTGGGGTTTCACCGATGTGTGAGGGCGCCCCATTACGACGTACAAAACCTTATAGGCACATGCAGTATTCCGTTTCTATTGAAGCATACTTTTAAACCATCAATTGTTATATACAGCATGCAAACCTGCTGGTATTTGGGCATAGCACATAAATGTTCAAATGACAATTTCCTTTAATATGTATCCTAAACTATTGAGGAAACCTGTATGAACTATTTGTAAACAACGCTCGAAGACAAAATTGTATTGCCGTCTATTACATGTAACATGCCTTGACAGAATCATTTAATGTTATTTTAGAATAGTTTAATCAAGCTTTTATGCAAGTATTTTTCCTTACAAATTTTGTACAACTTTCACGTTCCTTGTTTCTGTAACGCAACAATTGCTATTGAGATCACACAATTTGATCACGCACCAAAGCTACAGAAACGGGAGCATGCGCATGGAACGGCTCATCATACCGCCCTCTATAGGTCATCTGGTATTTGTCATGCTTGTGATGTTTATACTTTGAGACCATACATTGCATTTTATTTTAAACCTGTACGAGGGTAGTAGGTCGGGATTTTATTTCATTTTATATATTATTTTACATTTTACTTTTTTAATCAATTCGACTCAAAGACAAGATAGTTGTTGGTCACAATTATACTTCCGTAACAGTTGATGAGATGTAAAAGAAGTAAATGAAGACGATTATATGTTATTTGGAGTAGACAAACACAATATACAGACTGTACTTGTTATAGGCTAGCGTGACCTCCTTTTTTATCTCTCGAGTGTGATTTTTAAAAAGTAACATGGAAATAGAAGTAAATTGTCATAATTTTACCTTTTTGCATGTAAAAAATGTTAAAGGTCGGCGGCTTGAACTTTAACTAGGGTCGGTCGTGTTATCGGAAACATACTGGTTTTTTTTTGCTTTTTTTAGCCTAATAGATATTGTAGATTTAATTAAAAGGTCTATAACAAATCTTATCTAACATCCGTCTTATGATCTATTCTATCTGATAAACTAAATAATGATAATGCCTTGACAGCTGTCTTTTCCCATAGCTAGTCTCTATAATCATGTCACATAACAATCTCAAGGTGTTACCAGTGAGGCAATACGAAGAAGTTCTTCATCATCTCAAGTCCAGGTAAGACATCGATCTAAGTTTCATTCCAGTGAACACTTGTTGATTTAGATGTAATATGGATAATTGTTAAAGTTGCAATAGCTGCAAATGGGATGTATTTGGAACTTATATTTTTATTTTAGTTAAAATGACTTTATATCATACACCCTGCACACAGTATTGAACCACCTGTTGGGTAAATGTATTTGTTTAGCTGTACACATAGTATGACGCAAAAAAAATTAATCAAATTTGTCTATGCCTACACAGCAAATAGCTACACCTATATGCCTGCACCATATTTGTTGTTGTTGTTGTTGTTGTTGTTGTTGTTGTTTATTTGTTTTTTGTTTGTTTGTTTTTTGTTTTATAGATTCTGTCATCATGAAGCTCATCACAATCTTACTTGTTGCAAGCTCTGTTTTGATTGGTCAATGTGAAAGTCTTGCATCAACAAATGATCTGAAGTGGGTGAATGATTTCGAAGAGAACGTTTACTTCACTTGCCAACCCAATGAAGTTATTCACCACATTGCCAGTGTCCATTCAAATAAAGTGGAAGATCGTATGTGGGGATTCGATTGTACTGCAGCGCCCGCTAACTTCAGCCAGGTAGATATTGTTTATATATCGTGGGATATATTCTTGACCTTAGGTACAGGTTTTTTTCAAAGGGGAGGGGTACTGCCTGTCTAATGTATGAATTCCAGAAAATGATAAAAATGGTATATGTAAATTGGGGAAGTTATGTGAATGAAATTTTAGATTGTGTTTTTACAGGTGCCCATTGTTGTACACGGCATTGCCGTGGCTGACGAGTATACGATATTTTCTTCACAAGCATATAGTTTGTGTCCGCAACATTAGTTTGTATTAGTCGGTCACATGTGCAAAGTAGAGTATGCAACTGTCTATTCTATCATTTTTCTATAGTTGTATGTATAGTTCTCGAAAAACCCGGCTTTTCCTCTTTGAAATATATTGCGTATTTTCATCCATAGAAATACTAGTATACTATATAAACTATTTACTCGCAAACAAATAGATCTGCAAATCTCCTTTCGCTGAATCTGACGCTCAATATGACGCTAGCTGAATCTGAATCTGAATCTGACGCCAACTTTATACTCGTTCACTTTCCATTTCAGTGCATGTGGAGTGGCTATGTGAACAACTACCGAGACACGTTGAATTTCCAATGTTTCTCCAACAGTATGATAGCGGGCGTTTATGCTCACCATAGTGACAGCAACGATGACAGACAATGGCAGTACTTGTGTTGTGAGCTTGAAGGACTTGCAATGACGTCATGCTTACAGACACCATACGTGAATGCATATGATGAGAACGTAGATTACATTGTACCTGATGGCCACTACTGGAGAGCTGTACATAGCACGTACAATACTAACAACGAGTGAGTACTTCTTTACGGCAGGCATTTTCACTTTAATGCGCAATATGTTTCTCATGACTCGACCTAACCACATATACGATGACATACTACTTTTTAAATAGACGCCCTCTACGGCTGGATCAGAAAGTCTAGCAACTCGTAGTGACAAGGCCCCTTAGGTCACTCGTATTTTCATTTGCCGAATGAAGAAAATATTGGGGCATTATATCTAATTGTTCGTTCTGTTCTTATTTGCAGGGATCGTAAATGGTCATTCAACTCATGCCAGTACACTATTCTAGACAAATGTTGAAGAGTATACAGGAAAAAATTAAATTCCACTAGAATCTAATCCAGTGCACAAAAAAATTCCCACAAAAAATTCATATCATGATTGATATCACATTTAAAGTACTAGAATTGTACATGTAATCAGGTCATGACCCACGTGGTTTCAATAAATCAACTTTCAGAATCTACTAGAAATAACATGTATGTACATACTCCAATGTTGTTGGAATAACGCATTCGGAGTAGTCGATCGAAATAAAAGCAAAAGTAGAAGTCATTTTCAAGTGTAATTCTTTATTTTAATGTTCTCGCAGAAAAGTGAACAACTTGACATATAAGTGAATGTTCTTCAGGCTTCCTTTATGATGACACTCTAGATACACACCAGTCCTATACATGTATGTCAATGTTTGTTATAAAGCTGATTGAGTGTAAAATAAAAGTCAAAATCCCTTAAAAAGTAATGATTATATTGATAATATAAAATAATGCCGAGTAATCTTATGAAACAAATTCTATATTAAAAACTACTGTAGTCCATAAGTGTCAACCAAGGACACTGCATAACATGATTACACATGGAGATAATTAACTGAGTAATATGTTAGCTAATTTCCTGAATCACGAGCTTAAAGAATAAGAGCGGCGACTATTTCTTTTACTACTTTTATGTCTGATGCAATTAATATTGAAGATTGTAAAAATCTATTCCCACGGTTCCTTTGTTCTTAGGCTAAATGGACAATAACATTTCTGACCCTTACTTTTAATGTTTGAAGAGGTGAGTTTTAATCGAAAGAATGTAGACTTTCAGCTGTCAATCATTTCATTTGCATTTCACAAACGTACATACGGTGCCATCAGCCTCTCTTCACTGCCTTCATCACGTAATCCAAAGGAGTAAGATTTATATGCATCGCGCCTGTCAAATCCGGAAGCGGAAACTCGTCATCGGGCTGGAGAGTGTAGTTTGCTAACACACAGGTGAAAATCAAGAACAACTCCATTTTCGCCAACTGCTCTCCTAGGCATGCACGTGGTCCTGAAGTAGAAGAGACAATATCAGGTACTGGAGACATGTACAGAATACGGAAAGTATAGGTACAAGCAAATGGAGTAAATGAATATATCATAATAATTTTGGATGGCAAGTTCTGGCACAGAAAAAAACAGTGAGGTAAAAAAGCAAATGCAAACTAAGTAATATGATTAAAGAAGTTATCACATCACTGTGAGAATGTAATATAAATTAAATTATATATAACCATACAGCAGCTATCATTGTGATTGGGGTCGTCTCCCCCCCCCCCCCCTCCATTCATTGAAGCTTGAAGGGAAAAAGCCCTGCTGGCTAAGCATATATCCAAGTATAGCCCGCAATTATTTTGAAATAAATAAACATCTTATAGAGTGGGAAGTCAATGTTAGTTTAATGTTGTATAGTTAAGGTTTACACAAAATTTGGCACTCGAATGTTCTGTTATAATCCCCACTTCTTGTTATTTCTGGAATAATAGTTTACAAGGGGAACTGCAGAGAACATGTGATACCACATGCAGAAAATACTGATGGCGAAAAATAACATGGCACAGCTGAAGGACTCTCAACCAATCAGATTGCGAGATTGGGGACAGGTGATGTTTAATGCGAACCTTTTTGAAAAAGTGTCCTTACCTAACCGGAGTTCCAATTGCTTCTATTAGTATAATATTAGGTGGTATTTACGCAAGCCTCTAAACCAATCAGAATTCGAGATCAGTGACAGTTGTTGTACAATTATACTATTAAATCTGGGATTGAAGCCTTGCCCTTTCAGACTTTTTCAAAAAGTGCTCTTACCTAGCCCAAATGGTATGTGTATAGCTGGCCTTCTAAACTTTCCATTCGGATCAATATAACGAGTTGGGTCAAACTCGTCCGGATTCTTCCACAACTTTGGATCGCGACCAGCACTCCAGATATTACACCATATCATCGTGTCTTTAGGAATGTCAAACCCATACAATGTAGTATCTTGCATGGTCCAGTGTGGTACAGATAGTGGCACTGCACAAGCCAATCGCAGCACTTCAGTAATGGTAGCTTCTGTATAGGGTAGATTCACTCTGTCAGACATATTGGGTTGTCTATCCTTACCAACGACTCTGTCTAATTCTTCTTGGACTTTCTTCTGTATGTCTGGATATTTCAGCATGTATAACCATGCCCACATCAGTGTTGTTTTTATTGTGTCAGTTCCTGCTCCAAATATATCACGTATCATTGCATAAACATACCGATGGTCAAGCAATCCGTTCCCCTGCGACTGCAATGAAGATGTTTCATACGAAACGTCTTTATCTTTTGTAATTTTCAAGAACACATCAATAAAATCCCTTATATTTTCCGGATCATATGTGCTACTGTGCTGGTCAACATACGGTTTGACTGTTTCGATGATTGCTTGTTGGTTCAGAGAATTTTGCTTTCGGTTGATAAAACTAATGAGTGATCCAGTCCCAGGAAATAGAAATCCAATACCACAATACTGGTGACCTATCTTCAACATGGAGTATATTGCTTCCATACAGACCTTGAATCGAGAATCGTCATATTCAAATCGTTCTCCAACAATCACAGAGCATATCACATTAAAAACTGCATTAGACGTCATGTCTGCCGGATTAAAAGCTATCCCCTGGTTGTTGCCAAATTCCCGTAGGAGATGACACGATTCGTCTAATATTTTTCTTTCCATCATCGCTTTCCCCATTCCAAAAGCGCGTAGATTTTTTAATATTACTCTACGCTTAGATTTCCATGCCTCTCCATTGGCAAATACGACACCTAAAGCAAGAATGCCAAAGTACTAATTTCAATTAATCAACAGCTGCAGTGTTTGTGGCATCATAGAAACATAGCAACACATGGTTGTCGTAATCTGGACGACTTGGAAACGGTAATGAATTTTATCAACTATGCAAACAATACTAGAAGTGAATTATTTGTACGTCATTTAATTGCTGTAATCGATGACGTAGATAGCTGTGTAAACTATTGTGATTCCGATGCTTCAGATGATACATATAGGCTTTAGTACTTATTTTCTTTGCCAAGGCAAGTATAAACTTCGCTCTTAATAACGGTGTGACACCGTGACGTCTTTTTCTTATAACTTGTTGTTGACATGCCATATTTTCGTAACATGCTCTTTAGCTCAGATACTTTCAATTTGTCGATGATTTCCATGACAACTTGTGGTTGTAGATGGTCACAAAAAGGAAGTATTTTTTTCAGACGAATGCATTGACCTTCATGTAAACAATATGGCAAGGCTGATAGCTTGACCCCCTTGACAACCGTTGTTAGGCATATTTGCATATCTCGCGAGATCTGCCACGAGACGGGGAATACTATGTTGTCTATATTATTTTGTATCATCATTCATATATTAGTCATCAAAGGGTTTACAGCTCACAACAGAATAAATAAAAACAAAATACAAAAAAATACCTGGAAAATGCGAGTAAATACACAAATACACATTAGCATCGATTTAAAAATCTGACGAGTTACGGGACAAAACTCTTTCTGTATAGAACTTTGGAGTATTTACGACAACGGTATCTCGACCAGATGGGAGAATATCAAATTATACATTAAGTGGATGTTTATCGTCAACAGCAATCATACGTGCCTTACTGAATTTTAGTATGTAACTTTTGGAAACACTTGGTTGATTGTCATCACTGTGCTAGAGGAATTATCATTTTAAATGTCAGTGATCAAAAACCATTACTTCTATGAAAGATTTTACTTCACTGTGAACTTGTCAAAATAATCCAGACAATATTTAAACATTTCTAGAACTCGATGTACTCCTTTGGGATTTACTGTAGAAAGTGATACTCTAAACATTGTACGCCTTACCATCATTTGGAGTTCCCAAACCAGTTTTGAATGGTAAGACTGGCCTTCCAGTAAAATCATCCGCTTTCTTGACCATAGCTTCTCTTATAGCGTCGTAACTATTGAGAACCACAACCAGCTGCCTCCCCAATCGAATCGTAAAAACATCACCATACTTGACGGCCATATCATGGAGAGTACGGAACGGTGTCGCATTGGCGAGAGCAAAGAGATTACCCAGTAAGGGAAGTCCCCGTGGACCAGGTGGTAAAACAAGATTACTGGTTCGGAATCGATTACACAGCCAGTATGTTACTTGGAACACAATGGCCGTTAATAAAATCGTAGGCAGATCAAACCACAAGTGTAAAGTTGTAAACTCCATAACGTCTTCTCTTATGCCGCACCTTTCACACCACTGAGAGTCATTTAGGGTGCGGTTGAACCGATTTTTAATAGGACGTTTTATTGTTGGTACCTAGGGAGCCAGGGCTCTATTTTTAGGCATACCAGCCATGGTGTGCTGTAAAACTTAAACGGTACATGTTCACGTATTTGCCCATATATAATTCTTTTGTTTGGACACCATAGAGTAGCCCGGAGCCCCAAGGTGACAATATCAATCTTAACTTGAATTGCCAAATGTTTAGAGCGCAAAAATCACCGAAATGTGGCGCCCTAGTTTCTAACAATTTACATAATCATGCATGCCATTTCGCTCCCTGATTTTGAAATATCGGTGTGTATGGCTCAAATCTTAGACCAAAGTATACAAAACTATATATTTCTGACATTGAGAATGTCTAAGCTGCATTTTAGCGCATATTTCAACTCCCCTAGCTTAATTTAGTAACAAGTTATGCCCTTTTAATCAAACCCTACCACTTGTGTAAAGTTGTAAACACCATAACCGCTGCTCTTATTCAACACCTATACACAGAGAGTAACATCAGGTCAGCAGATTTAAGAAAACCAGCAATACATGGACATACCAGCAGAATTATTGGACACAAATAGAAATTCGGATCAGTTGATTTCAACACACTGTCAGTTATAAACCTCAATATAATAGACATACATGAATACAGAGCTTACATCAATATTAATTTTCAAACATGATAGAGTTGACAAATAGTGAAATTTATAGTAAAAATATAGATGTATTGAAGCACCTTGTAGACGGAATATTGAGCATAATAATGTGTAGTTTTACCCGCTTAATTGGAAATTATAGATTCATGACAGTGTGTTGCCTGTTTGTGGACAGCTTAATTACGTTTCTACTTTAATATTAAAAGTAAATTTGCGGGTAACGTTTTCGGATATTTTCTCACCAAACCTATAATACTAAATGGGAGTTGTGTCAGGTTTTCCCTAAATGAAATTAATGGATTTGGAGTTATGTTAGCCTGACTGTTGTCGGATTTGTAGTTGATAATCAATCAATCAAACAATTTATATAGCGCCTGAATCCATTACTCAGAATGTTCAAAGGCACTTTACAGGACACTAAAAAGAGTTCTTATCAAAATGCTCTCATAAAAAGATGAGTCTTAATGTCTTTCCTGAACTTGTCCAGGGTTGGTGATTGACGCAGAGCAACCGGAAGACTGTTCCATAATTGCGGGGCAGCGCGTGAAAAAGCACGTTCACCATAGGATTTAAGTTTGCAGGGTGGGATGTGTAATAGACCTTTGTTGTTGGAGCGAAGTACACGTGGAGCATGCTTATAACTGATCAGATCCGATATGTAACTAGGTGCAGCATTGTTGAGAGCTTTGTAGGTCATCAAGAGTATTTTGTAATGTATTCTGTAGTAGACTGGTAGCCAATGTAGATCCTTGAGAACTGGGGAGATATGGTCTGATTTCTTGCGGCGTGAAACAATTCTGGCCGCTGTATTTTGAGCATGTTGCAGTTGATAATACTACCGTACAAATGCTACTGAGATAAATCGATTGAGGCCATGTTGAGGTGCAGTAGTCATGGTGATCAGGCCATGTTGAGGTGCAGTAGTCATAGTGATCAAGTCATGTTGAGGTGCAGTAGTCATGGTGGTCAGGCTATGTTGAGGTGCAGTAGTCATGGTGGTCAGGCTATGTTGAGGTGCAGTAGTCATGGTGATCAGGCCATGTTGAGGTGCAGTAGTCATAGTGATCAAGTCATGTTGAGGTGCAGTAGTCATGGTGGTCAGGCTATGTTGAGGTGCAGTAGTCATGGTGGTCAGGCTATGTTGAGGTGCAGTAGTCATGGTGGTCAGGCTATGTTGAGGTGCAGTAGTCATGGTGGTCAGGCTATGTTGAGGTGCAGTAGTCATGGTGGTCAGGCTATGTTGAGGTGCAGTAGTCATGGTGATCAGGCCATGTTGAGGTGCAGTACTCATGGTGATCAAGTCATGTTGAGGTGCAGTAGTCATGGTGGTCAGGCTATGTTGAGGTGCAGTAGTCATGGTGATCAGGCCATGGTGAGGTGCAGTAGTCACGGTGATCAGGCTATGTTGAGGTGCAGTAGTCATGGTGGTCAGGCTATGTTGAGGTGCAGTAGTCATGGTGATCAGGCCATGTTGAGGTGCAGTAGTCATGGTGGTCAGGCTATGTTGAGGTGCAGTAGTCATGGTGGTCAGGCTATGTTGAGGTGCAGTAGTCATGGTGGTCAGGCTATGTTGAGGTGCAGTAGTCATGGTGGTCAGGCTATGTTGAGGTGCAGTAGTCATGGTGGTCAGGCTATGTTGAGGTGCAGTAGTCATGGTGGTCAGGCTATGTTGAGGTGCAGTAGTCATGGTGATCAGGCCATGGTGAGGTGCAGTAGTCATGGTGGTCAGGCTATGTTGAGGTGCAGTAGTCATGGTGGTCAGGCCATGTTGAGGTGCAGTAGTCATGGTGGTCAGGCCATGTTGAGGTGCAGTAGTCATGGTGGTCAGGCTATGTTGAGGTACAGTAGTCATGGTGATCAGGCCATGTTGAGGTGCAGTAGTCATGGTGGTCAGGCTATGTTGAGGTGCAGTAGTCATAGTGGTCAGGCCATGTTGAGGTGCAGTAGTCATGGTGATCAGGCCATGTTGAGGTGCAGTAGTCATAGTGATTAGGCCATGTTGAGGTGCAGTAGTCATGGTGGTCAGGCCATGTTGAGGTGCAGTAGTCATGGTGGTCAGGCTATGTTGAGGTGCAGTAGTCATGGTGATCAGGCCATGTTGAGGTGCAGTAGTCATGGTGGTCAGGCTATGTTGAGGTGCAGTAGTCATGGTGGTCAGGCTATGTTGAGGTGCAGTAGTCATGGTGGTCAGGCTATGTTGAGGTGCAGTAGTCATGGTGGTCAGGCTATGTTGAGGTGCAGTAGTCATGGTGGTCAGGCTATGTTGAGGTGCAGTAGTCATGGTGGTCAGGCTATGTTGAGGTGCAGTAGTCATGGTGATCAGGCCATGGTGAGGTGCAGTAGTCATGGTGGTCAGGCTATGTTGAGGTGCAGTAGTCATGGTGGTCAGGCCATGTTGAGGTGCAGTAGTCATGGTGGTCAGGCCATGTTGAGGTGCAGTAGTCATGGTGGTCAGGCTATGTTGAGGTACAGTAGTCATGGTGATCAGGCCATGTTGAGGTGCAGTAGTCATGGTGGTCAGGCTATGTTGAGGTGCAGTAGTCATAGTGGTCAGGCCATGTTGAGGTGCAGTAGTCATGGTGATCAGGCCATGTTGAGGTGCAGTAGTCATAGTGATTAGGCCATGTTGAGGTGCAGTAGTCATGGTGGTCAGGCCATGTTGAGGTGCAGTAGTCATGGTGGTCAGGCTATGTTGAGGTGCAGTAGTCATGGTGATCAGGCCATGTTGAGGTGCAGTAGTCATGGTGGTCAGGCTATGTTGAGGTGCAGTAGTCATGGTGGTCAGGCTATGTTGAGGTGCAGTAGTCATGGTGGTCAGGCCATGTTGAGGTGCAGTAGTCATGGTGGTCAGGCTATGTTGAGGTGCAGTAGTCATGGTGGTCAGGCCATGTTGAGGTGCAGTAGTCATAGTGATCAAGTCATGTTGAGGTGCAGTAGTCATGGTGATCAGGCCATGTTGAGGTGCAGTAGTCATGGTGGTCAGGCTATGTTGAGGTCCAGTAGTCATGGTGATCAAGTCATGTTGAGGTACAGTAGTCATGGTGGTCAGGCCATGTTGAGGTGCAGTAGTCATGGTGGTCAGGCTATGTTGAGGTGCAGTAGTCATGGTGATCAGGCCATGTTGAGGTGCAGTAGTCATGGTGGTCAGGCTATGTTGAGGTGCAGTAGTCATGGTGGTCAGGCTATGTTGAGGTGCAGTAGTCATGGTGGTCAGGCCATGTTGAGGTGCAGTAGTCATGGTGGTCAGGCTATGTTGAGGTGCAGTAGTCATGGTGGTCAGGCCATGTTGAGGTGCAGTAGTCATAGTGATCAAGTCATGTTGAGGTGCAGTAGTCATGGTGGTCAGGCCATGTTGAAGCGCAGTAGTCATGGTGGTCAGGCCATGTTGAGGTGCAGTAGTCATGGTGATCAAGTCATGTTGAGGTACAGTAGTCATGGTGGTCAGGCCATGTTGAGGTGCAGTAGTCATGGTGGTCAGGCCATGTTGAGGTGCAGTAGTCATGGTGGTCAGGCCATGTTGAGGTGCAGTAGTCATGGTGGTCAGGCCATGTTGAGGTGCAGTAGTCATGGTGATCAGGCCATGTTGAGGTGCAGTAGTCATGGTGGTCAGGCCATGTTGAGGTGCGGTGGTCATGGTGGTCAGGACATGTTGAGGTGCAGTAGTCATGGTGGTCAGGCCATGTTGGGGTGCAGCAGTCATGGTGATCAGGCCATGTTGAGGTGCAGTAGTCATGGTGGTCAGGCCATGTTGAGGTGCAGTAGTCATGGTGGTCAGGCCATGATGAGGTGCACTGGTCATAGTAGTTAGGTTATGTTGAGAGGCATCGCGGCCATCGCGGTCAGGTTATGTTGAAGTGCACCGGTCATGGTGATCAGGCCATTTTGATGTACACCGGTCATGGTGGTTAGGCCATTTTGATGTACACCGGTCATGGTGGTTAGGCCATTTTGATGTACACCGGTCATGGTGATCAGGCCATTTGATGTACACCGGTCATGGTGATCAGGCCATTTGATGTACACCGGTCATGGTGGTCTGGCCATGATGAGGTCCACCAGTAGTGGTACACATAGCTGGCAAATTATTTTGTGAGCACGTCATTATCTTACTCCAAGCTGCAATCCTGGATCGATACTGTCGTAAGGCAGTGACCCCACAATGAATTGAGGTAGATCTGAGTCTCTGGGTATTTCTTATCATGAGCTATTTCACGCATTGTTGCTTTATACTACATATAGAGTCCACAATACCAGATATGATGAGGCCATGGGAGTAAGTGCTTATGTCCACAATAGCATGTCACTTTTGTTCAATAGTCCTTTCCAGGCCTTGCTAGCTTGTTGTTGTATTATTCAAATGTGACAGTCGTAAAAGTACAACCAACGATGCAAATAAAATATTGTTACGTTCAACTGACCACAATTATCCATATTCCAAATTCTGCTGGCACGTCAAACAGTAGCTGCCTCTACTTATAAAACCCACTCCACCCATCCGATGTTGTTTATCTTAAACCTTTTTATTTTGCTTATTTTGTTTTCAATGCCGCCAACATCTCTTAGACTAATATAATGATTTGAATCTAACTAATTATTCTGATGTGCGACATGGCAAAGAGACTACAATTGATAACAAAAAATACCATATTATTTGAAAATGAGTGCAGAAAATAAATATGACATAAAATTACGGGTCAGAGTAAAATGACTAATATATTACTGACAATTTGTAAGCCCGCATCCTCATGGTTCATGCATTGTGACGGGGCATAACTTACTATTTGCTGGACAGTTAGTATCGCAGCAACTAATTGATTCAAACAATACATACTTTCAAGATTTTCATTCTGCATTTTGTTCTCATTTCGAGTGTAAGTGTAGTTATAAATGTTACATGTGTCCACTGTAGAAACTGTTCTATAGTGGTCTGAGATGTTACATATCAATAAACTACAGTGCACTCGTTTCAGCATATAGCTAAACGTTCAGCAATGTTAGCAGATCTCTTTACACAAATAAGAGACGAGCAGAATTTACGACAGGGGGTGGGATGAGGGGAAAAATGGTTGGTGTGAAGGTGCGCTGAAAATTCTGATGGGCTAAAAAGGATGTCTTGTTCCTTTTTTCGCAACAACTGTCTACAAACTCTGTGGGTTTAATCAGTATTTGTTAACTTATAGTGGGGAAGGTGGAACAATAACCTCAAATATCTGCTTTAGTTGCTTTTAAATTGCCTTTCTGAAAGTTTCATAGTCCATGTGCTGTAGTTATTAAAAATAGAACATTTACTGGAACGTATTTAGTCTTGTTTGACCATGAACTTCGTTCCAGTCGTTAATTACGGCGAGTTTCATTAATGTTACTATTTCTTGCAGTGACTACATCTTCAAATTTGTAGTGATTGATTGATTGATTGATTGATTGAGTGAGTGAGTGAGTGAGTGAGTGAGTGAGTGAGTGTGTGTGTGTGTGTGTGTGTGTGTGTTCATGTGTGCCTTCGCGTGCGTGTGTGCGTGCGTGCAAGAGAAAGTGAGACAGAGACAGAGATAGAGCGAGAGAGGAGAGACAGACAGACAGACAGACAGACAGACAGACAGACAGACAGACAGACAGACGGAGAGAGAGAGAGAGAGAGAGAGAGAGAGAGAGAGAGAGAGAGAGAGAGAGAGAGAGAGAGAGGGAGGGAGGGGGGGGTATTTGAATAGCGACTTGATAATTTCATATTCAAACGAGCAAAACATAAAACGGCTAGGTGGGTGTTTATAGTCTATAGACACGCGGCATTCAAGGTAAAGACTGTCAGTCACAACTATAGCATGACACAAGGACACAAGTCTAATGTAACCTTCTTTGTTATGGTACAAAAACAAACTTAGCGAGGCATTTCACAAGACATTGGAAAAAATTTGCGAACCGCACGAACATCTCCAGGGGTTTGCTTGGACATTGACAATAAACATCTGGGGCCACACTTATATTTTCTTGTTTTTTAACTCATAGTTGAATATTACTCATTAATCTTTCAATTTTTGTATTTACAAATTGAAAAATTAGGGAAACGCATGGGTCATTACCTTTTTACTGCTATTCATTTGTAAAATTCATTATTTATAATTTTCATTAAAAACTGACTTATTGCCAATTCACTGTGTTGGGAATACATTGGCAACAATAAAGAATAACGAGAAGTGAACAAGATATTATATTTTATTTATAAAAGTATTAAATATTCATTCAGGAACTCTCCAAGGATGACTCAATTTTCCAGAATTATGAAATTAAGTTGAAGAGACTAACACTTTAAAGGTCATTTGTCGTCAGTATACACTTAATAGTGCCTTCATTGATTGTCATGTAAACTTCTGCTCTGAAACAAAGTTTTCAATTGATTTGTGCGTCCTAAGTTACTGGTTCGTAGTGTGGGACCCCGATGCGTGCGCGCGTGTGTAAATTGGACGACTGCAAGGCTTAAATTTATTTCTTTGGAACTCTGCCGACATCTTTAACCAAAACCTCTAGCCTAGTGTATCTATAACACGTATAGGTATGGAAACATGGGGGTTAAGTCTAGAGACGATTACATACTCGATATAACAAATACACAAACAATTTGATCATTTCGTTCAAGACAACTTCAACCCATTCTCATCTAAGACCATGCAATAATGCAAAATAGCGAGTGGACAGGATGACCAAAATATGATTATACCTCAAAATGGCCACCGAACACTGGGAAATAATAGATTGGTGATTTTATTAAAAGCAACATAAACGACCACATTTCGTGTATGAGTTCAATAGTACAAGAAAGTTCAAGTTGAGTTCAATGGGACAAGGTTAAGGTTTTAATTGCTTCGAGTTATTTTGCTTTTAAATGCATTCGTCCTCGTTCTGGAGGACCATTTTTCCCCACATGGTAAATACACAGACTCTGAGTATCCTGTAAAGTTTTGAAGATAATGCCTCCAATCTTCCATAGAATTCGGCGAAATTTAAAACTGAAAGGTCCAACAAGAGTTTAGATATATAATGCTGGATATAAAGTTGTCAGAGTGGTGTGGCTTCTAAATAAGAGGAAACATAGTATTTATTTATTTGACTATTTAAACTCGATAGTCTGTTGAGCCAAATGCTCTTCTCATACAGTGTCGAGATAAAAAATATACAATATATACATTAAAAATACCAAGAAGTAAAAATACAAACGAATAAAACGAATACAAAAGGTTGTAAAATGGCAAAAACCAGAAGAAGAACAACGACTACAAAATTAACGATTTTCTAAAAGATGACATTTACATTTACATTTAAAAGACTGAAGAGTTGTGCAGGATTTGACATCAATAAAATGTTCGAAAATATCTTGAGAACATATCAAACAGTATCATTTCTTTGAATTGAAAGATAAGAGTATAAGGTACGCTTTCGGTCATACATACATTTTTGCACTGACCCTATGAGGTAACCTACAACTATGTACTAAGTCATAGTACTCTCTGATCGAGAAGTGTGACGAGTGTATACTGTGCAGAACCAAATCCCAATCTCCAATTAATAATTGATACCTATTCAAGGTTTGCGCATGAATGCTTAACTCATTTTGTTAATAGGTTGAATGTAAATAATCCCAACTTTGGTTAAAAACAGAACTGCTTGTGCTACTTACCTCAACAAGTGTGTGAAATAACAAGACCACGATGGAGAGTACTGAACTACTCCACACTGCCTATTTCCACCGGTGGATTAAGCAAAGACTTTTGTTCATGGTCCTTCTCAGTGTCCACTTTGGGTCAAGGTATTCGCAAGGTAGGGGTTGGAGATCTTTGTTAATGTTATGTTCTTGTTGTCGTGGATTTAGTGATATTTAAAGCTAACTTATGGATTAATAGAATGATATTAAATACTGAGTTTGAAAAATTTATATTCAAATACTACTAAGGCCTAAAAATAATTGTTTGGTTCCGGTTACCCGACCACCTAGCTTTTCACTGCCGACCCTTAACATATTTTAAATATTCAAGAAGGCAAAAAAATCCAAAAAAATTGAGAAGTCTCACGAGAAACAGTAGATGCGGAAACTGAAATCAACTTAAAAAGACAAAATAAAACTGTTCTTCCAATCTGTAATGGCTGTATATCTGATAGGAGGAAATAAACAACACAGAGACTATTTGGAAAACAATGGAAAACCTTAACTTGACACACTCACACAGAAAATAATATAATAAAATGAAATAAAAAATCTACCTACCCCACCTATTCTAAAATTGAGCATAATTAGAACCACGTATTTTTTATTAGGGCTAATAACAACTTACAGTGGCTACAGAAGTAAACCGTAATCTAATCTTAGAGGATATAAACATATCTGTTAAAGCTTAAACGGAGTTTAGGAACTATTGGAAAATGTCTCACAAGTTCAATAAATGAACTTCGTTCGTTAAGGACAACTCCCCCTAAACGAACTTTCACAAATGCGACATCGACATATATACATGATGTAAACCATGATGAAAATTGTAGCTGCCACACCACTACGATCGACACAATGTAAAAACATGAGTTGTTGATAGATTGATCAAAATTTACTTCTAATGTGAGATACAGTGCTGGGTATGTTGGCAATATTTCAATGTGTGTATTGTTATGTATATAATGTGAATTTTGTCGACCTGTTCTAGGTAAAAAAAAAGGAACGATCGAGCAGTGTCGTATAAGCTCAATAAACGAACTTCGGGGAGAGGTTCTGCCGTCAGTGCAGTTGCTGGACTTAATTTTCGCACTTCTAGGAAAGATTTCACGCCTTCAATAATGATACTCATAAAAAGCCATGATAGAAATTGTCTCCAACTAGCCAAAAACTACATAGACGTTCCACTGCGCATGCTCTTTTCTGTTTTTGGCATGATCAGCGTATTTGTTTGTAATAATAAGAATAAGAAGCTCAGTATATCGTTGTACTCGCCTTACCCATGACCCTTCCTATTTGCTTCTTGTGTAATACATATATATTTTCTTGTTTTCTATTTTTCGTCGTATTTTCCTAGATCCCTTTCTCCCGATGCTTAAACGAGACAAATGTGCCATACTGGGATGTTCTCTTTATTTCAGTTGATCAAAATATTGTCTAAACAAGCAAATTACCGGACAGATATATTCTCTTCAGTCCCCCCCCCCTTCCCCGCCGTTGTAATTTCTGCTGATTACTAACTAAGGTCCTATTATCAGTTTGAGCTAGCGTGAAAAAACGGTTATACATACCCCGGTACACCCTGAAACTTGTATATGAGCAGATCAAGTGGTGTGTGCAACGACCGTTACCTGTTACTTTTAATGCCCTAAAAGGCAATTTGCATTTATCACCATGTAAATTCTATTATGTAGTAGTAGTAGTAGTAGTAGTAGTAGTAGTAGTAGTAGTAGTAGTAGTAGTAGCAGTAGCAGCAGCAGCAGCAGCAGCAGCAGTAGTAGTAGTAGTAGTAGTAGTAGTAGTAGTGGTAGTAGTAGTAGTACTACTAGTAGTAGTAGTTTATCATTGTGACTTGTGACATTTTAAATTCGGACGACACAAAAAAGAAGCATTTTCACTTAACCTTATTTCGGGCTTATAAGTCACTCTGAATCTAAATTCTACAGCACATCAAATAAACAGTACAGTTGTCTTGTATGTTACGAAGCTTAGGCACAATGATTGACATGTAGAATCCTATTAGCTGTATAATTAAACACTTTGCAATTTAGTCGTGTAAGTGTCTATACATTATTAATACTGGTTTCCTCATTATGCATGTTTTACTCAATCAACTTATGGACCTAGCTATTTTCCACTTCATCAGTTTTATAGTTTAGCTTAATGCAGTATAAATGTAATCGAACGCCAGTTAATTATTTTGTGAAGACAACCGAAAACGGTGTTAATGTGCTGATGTGTTTACACATGCAACCAGTCCCTGCAATCATTGTACGTGTTCACTTGTGTACATCTGTTAAGATGCTAATTGTACAGTGCTATTAAACGCAACACGCAATTTACACTAGGCACAGTTCAAAGCCTTGAGGAGTATTCTTGATGATTACACATATGTTATTTGATAAAACAACGTCACAGTATTTTTAACTTTACAAAACAGAAGACCAAGTCCGTGTTTGCAACTCTTAATATTGCAAAATCTTCACGATATGTAGGACTCCTAAACATTTGATGTACGTACCGGAAGTAATTTTTAAACAAACTGGGTAAACACCAGTTATCACATGTAACATAGACAATCCACTGTCTATGCTTTTGAGTAGGAAGCATAGTAAAGTTGTTTTATTTTTTATGTTAGATGTTTGTTGGAGTTTACAGCTGGCATGGTAGATATTATGACACCCTATAGATATGACGACTGTGATATACATACTACATGCATGATCAAAATATGCATAGCTAATTGCTAATTAAGTGATATGTTTCCAATGGTTGCCATGAATGTCATATAATTTGGGGAATATATTGGGTTTGATAAAAGTTGACATGTCCTTCAGTCTACACTAAAACTTAAATACCAACGTTTCATGGGAGGTCTTCTTCAGGTTCTAAAAACATGCCACGAATAAGTAGAATGAGAGGAATAAACCAATTGCAAGCAATTGATACTATACAACGCGTGTTTTATATACATGATGTATATATGTAGCTTGCACATTAGGCCTAAACAAACTGTTTGGTTCCGGTTACCTGACCCCACCTAGATTTTCACTGCCAACCTTAAACTTGTTTATGTATTCGAGAGAAAAAATAAAATCGCGAAAATTGTGAAGTCTTGCCAGAAATAGTGGATGGGAAACTGACATCATATAAAGACAATGTCTTCTTCCAATTTGCTGTACATCTGAAAGGCAGAAACCAATAACACAGAGACCATATGGAAAACAACGGAAAACAAAAACTACCTGAACTAGACACTCACACATGATTTCACTACCTACCCCACCTATGCTAAAATTGAACGTAAAATAAATCGGAACCACGCATTTTAGGCCTTTTGGGAATAATCTAACTTCATTTTTCCATAAATTCATTAGGATTGGAAAATGTAGCCATTGGTAAAGATACGCTCAGTGGTCCTTCGATCGTTGATGGTGTATCGTCTGTGGCGATAGATGGGAATGATTTGACATGCGTTCATCTGACCATAGACAGTGCCGATATCTTACCATGGCTGAAGATTGACTTAGGGATAGATACAAGATCAGTTCGTCACATTAATAAAGTTGTTATCAAGAACAGCTGGAGCTTTACTGGCGAAGGTATCACGAAAAATTAAGTTGCTTTTGAAATCAACTGAGCTTCACGTTTAACATTAGATTATACTAGGCAAATTCACAACGACAAACATTACATCAGTACACATATGTTTGTGATATGACAGTCTTCCTAGAACAGACAAAAAAAAACATTACTTGGCCAAATTCATCATATTTCTAATGCGATTGTAGTTTCACAATCTATTATCATGTACACCATAGAAAACTACTACAAACGAGTTAATTGAGATGCACCATTGCGCTTGCGTTTTTGTCTTTTGTCGGATTTGAAAGGAAGATAGCCACTTTGTAGTCTTGCTGCTAGACGTTTGGGCTTTCTTCGATCCGATACGGTAAGCGAACGAAGTTCGCAGTGAGGGCTTGCCCGAACATCCTCGATAGCGATGTTCGGTCGTGTGTCGTATTGTATCGGAAGAACATCCGAGGTCTAGCTGTTACTATTTCGATTGTCTTTTCGTCTTTCTAAAAGATCAATTTAACTTTATTTCAAAGTTACAGGATGTGGTTTGGAGATTCCCTACTTCAGGCCTATTGGTAATCCGTTGTCTACCAGTTCTGAACCTACTACAGCAGATCAATGCTGTGATTATTGCAGAAGTAACAGCGCATGCGCATCCTGGTTCTATGATACCTCAGAATGTTGGCTATATGATACAACGGATATTGCACCCTACACTAGTTCTTCAACTGGCTTCCCCTATGGTAAATATCCTAAAGTTATCAACCTTACAGTTTTCAATTAAGTTACAATGTCTCGAAAAACAATTCAGTTAGACTATTATTTCTGTTGCCAAAAGGTGTTTCCCATTTTTTTTTATGTAGTCTTCGAGATCTCCGCATGGAAAGGGTTTGTAAAAAACCGCTCAAATACAAATTGTGATCTTGCAGGGCCAACAGGATTGATAACGATGTAAAAAATTCGTTACCATTAATTAATAATGTATGGAATCTTGCCTTAATTTATGAACTCAAGGGCACATTGATAATGCTTTTCCTAACAGGTCATTCCGAAGTAAAAATACACAGACACTTTCCCAGTGTTCTAACTGTTGCACACAGCATCAGAACATAAATTATGGACCGTAGCATTTATTGACTTATATCGAGAAAAACTCTCATATGCACACATCCATGGATGATTTTTGAAGTTTATCCAAAGACATTATAGATGTAGGAATTCTTGTAAGTGATGACTCAGAAATGGTGCCGAGATTTTCACGTTCTTAGAAAGTTTTGACAATTATGTTATTCCCCTATTTTTCTTCGTTCAGCCAAGGTAAATACGAGTGACTTATAAAGGTCACCTCATAGACGCGCGCTGTCGTGACGTAGGTAGAATGGCCTAGAGTATGCATTCCATATTTTTGTTCAACTTGGCTCATGCGTGGTATAATTCAATGTGTTCAATTTTATAGGATCCGTCACACATCATGTCTTAATATACACTTATCGTAATACTTAAGCTGCGGTATACCCCTTGTGTTTATAGGCGATGGCGGATGGCCTTCCATTTTCATGTTTGGTGTAGAAGTACGAACTGGATATTCATCAGACTTTCGTTCTAATCCAGTCTGTGGGAATGAAGTTCAATTGGTTGACACGAAAACTGGTATCCTTGAATTCCCATGCAATGATAGATTTGGACAATACGTCAGTGTTGAACAGACTGGGACGTATGACCAGCTGAGGGTCTGTGAAGTAGAGGTGTATGCAGGTATGTACATGTACAACTATGTGATACTTGTATGCAAATGAGTACCAGTGTAATGATTAGTTTCTTTCACCTTCAAAGACATACATTTCGTCAAAAATGTACAAATTGTATTTAATATTATATATATATATATATATATATATATATATATATATATATATATATATATATATATATATATATATATATATATATATATATATATATATATATATATATATATATATATATATATAGTGAAACTATGGGCGCTGATACGTGTAATACTGACTGTTTGGGTCATCACTACGTATATACTGGAATACGATTTTGACTAAAATTTTGAAGTTTGCCCCATTTTGGCTAGCTATTTTTCAATTAATAAGCATATAAGTTAATGATGTATACTTTGAATTGGTTTCTAGATAATGTGAATTACGTCAGCCTTGGGTGTTACGATGACTCATCAACTCACATGATATCTAGCTTGGAAGGCGATATTCAAGTTGCTGACCTACTGGATGGGGAAAGACAGGAAAGAGTTGATGCATTCAAGAAATGCGCTGTTGCGGCAACTAGACTTGGCTACATGGTCTTTGCATTGCAAAATAGTGGAACATGTCGATCTGACTATGAAGCAGGACTATCTTATGACATGTATGGTATTTCTAGTGTTTGTGCTGATGACGGAGAGGGAGGACCCTGGGCAAACAACGTATACCTTAGGGTCAATGGACTTTCTAGTAAGGCCAACTAAAATATAATGTTCAAATTACACATCTTCAAAAAGGAGAGGTCGGCATACAATTTATGATTTTATTTATTTTTGCGTCAAAATAAAAATGATTATGTACAGGTAAACCAACTTCTAAAACCCCTATCGACCATTAGTGCATGTATCAATGACCCAGTCAGATTGGATTTGTCAAATGTGCTACCCATCATAGACCTGATTCAAACCACGACAAAAAAGGATCATTTGCTATGAATTACTAGTACGACACCATCTGGTCCAGAAAAAGACCATGGTTGTAACACCCGAATGCCTGTATTTATGACACCGTTCAAAATCTTTCATTGTACGTAGCAGTGGAAAAGTTCGGGCTTGTAAGAATGGTGTCAGCCTAAACTGCATTCACACTCGAAAATTACGCTAACTTAATAGCTAGTCTAGTCACCTACTCAAAGTGCCCTTTCGCATCAGTACTAATCTAGCCCACTCTTTTGTGAAGTTCCATTACAACGTACCAAAGTCGACTCTGACTTTGCTTATCTCCCCTTTCATCTTTCTTCTACTGAACCTGGGTCAATATGTATGTTTTGCAGCGAACAGTGTTCCTGGTCGATATGTACACCTTGGATGTTACTCGCACACAGTCTCAAGCCCAACAATGGCGTCCATAGAGGGCACTGATGTCTTATTATATGATGACTACACATTGCGATATTTAGCCATCAAGAAATGTGCTACTGTGTCTGCTAAACTGGGGTTCCCAATCTTTGGTGTTCACAATGATGGTCAATGTATGTCAGATGGTACTGCCTGGTTGACGTACGATAAGAATGGACAATCGACCGGTTGTTATTATGGGGAAGGTGGATCATATGCAATTGATGTATATGCCATTGTCCATGGAATTGGTATGTATTTTAATTATTTATCATCACAATTAGGCCATGGGAAACCTTAAAAGCTTGCCACTTTGTAGTACTATCAGCGGTTGAAAACTACTGTGTGTGACATAAGCTAACTATTAGACTGTATCAGCCAAAACATATACCTCATCTAATAGGAATGTGAAATTGATCAACATGAGCATGTTTGCACTCGAGGAGCCATATGCTCTAGAGTGGGAATTGAGCGCACATATTCAGTGCAGAATATCAAAGCTGTAATATTGCTAGTCTGGGTTACCCAGACTCCTATAACCCCCCCCCCCCGACTACCTGACAGAGGCTTATGTCAGATGAGTATGCGTATTAAACCTTGACTACTGATACTGCCTCATTTAATGGCCTCCAAGATTTTTACTTGAAAGTGGGGGGCTAGGTGAGACACTCATCACTTTCCGTCTTTCGTTGCATGAAACTGGACATAAGCTTATGCGTACTACATGTAAGCTTATCTTGAGTGACTGCTACGGTAAGAGACATTACTTAGTATACTAGTAGTTATATTTATCATTCTCAAGTGCAAACATGTTCATGTTCATATTGATCAATTTAGTATATCATTCATACATCATTACCGGTCTTCATGAGTGAAGCTCAGATGAAGAGGATGGTGTGATAACCAATCTAGTTCTAATATACTGGTATGCTGTAATAGGGAACTTGCAAACCCGCCATGTTGAATGTTGCATCATGGGAAATGTGATAATAAATATAGAATTGTAAACAATAATGTTACATTATTTTAACCACAAATAATCAATTCAAAGTCACCCTGTCCATTGTGTGTGGTTTACTTTATCGGTAGCTCCAGATTAGACATTACGATAACCACATATAATCCCATAGTCCTTTGCGCCTGAGCATGCTCAGTCTGGATTGCAAGTTCCCTATTGTCTATTGTTTGTTTGGTGATATTCCTTCCTAAAGTCGTTTGGAAACTATTATTCAACAGATGAGGTACCCCCTGAATCTACCTGTACCAATATACAGAT
Organism: Glandiceps talaboti; assembly: GCF_964340395.1. NCBI lineage: Eukaryota > Metazoa > Hemichordata > Enteropneusta > Spengelidae > Glandiceps > Glandiceps talaboti. The sequence continues at coordinate 2,208,325 of NC_135568.1, forward strand.
CTCAACGCTTTCCGGTGACGCTGTTGGCATGGTTTCAGACAGTCATATCACGACAACGGACAATGTGGACTTGGAGGGCACTACACAAATAATATGTGACCCTGTCGAAGGAACGTTGATTCCCATAGGGCAAACCTATGTAAGCTGTATAATCAAGGATACATCCGGAAATCAGAATACATGTGCTTTTACGATCCTTGTCGAAGGTTATTATTCCTCTTGTGACCTTGAACATGTATGTATGTATGTATGTATGTATGTATGTATGTATGTATGTATGTATGTATGTATGTATGTATGTATGTATGTATGTATGTGTGTGTGTGTGTGTGTGTGTGTGTTTGTGTGTGTGTGTGTGTGTGTATGTATGTATGCATCCATCTGTGTATTTATTTTTCCTTGTAATCTATGTAGAGAAAGATTAATGGGAATAAAAATTATTGGGGATTATGTTTTTAGGACTTGTTTTCATTCTTTCAGAGTGAATAAACATAAAGTTGTTATTACTCCTTTTCATGCCATGTAAGCTGTCGAGATTTTTTTTTATTAACAAAGCGTTTTCTTACATTGCTTTCTTTTCAAATTCCTTGATAGACACTGAGATCCCTACAGCCCAGTGTAGTGACGTCAACACTGTAATCCCACTAGGAGCTGACAGTGTCGTAGTGCCATCATTCCCTGTAACTGTGACCGACAATGTTGATCAACCAGGCGATATAAGCATAACCTGTACTCATCAAGAAAACAGTCTATTCTATGTAGGCACAACAACGGTTTCATGTGATGCCACCGATAGTGCTGGAAATGTTGCTACGTGTGTGTTTACGGTGATAATACCAGGTTTGTGTTAGAATTCTCATTTAATACTTGAATATCGTGAAAACCCAAATGATTCATACTAGTAACTTCCCTTCATTTCTAAGGCATTCAACATGAATTGAACACATCACCAACATATATATATATACAGACACTATACCGTCTTGTCGTTTAAGGTCATCCCAGAATGGCGTCACATCACCCCATGGAATACAATACGATTTCGTTTTCGATTTTCAGATGAAGTACCTCCAACAGTAGTATGTCCGGAGATCACTGAATATGACGCAAACAATCTAGTCATCACATACAACGACATTTCAGTCAGTGACAATTATAATTCTGAGACTGAGGTCACTCAAACATGTAGCCCACTAGAGGGCAGTAGTTTCATAATTGGCGTCACTGACGTCGGCTGCTCGTTCACAGACACATCCGGTAATAGCGCAACTTGTCAATTCACTGTTACAGTAAGAGGTGAGTGTCGATCCTTATTGTGTTATCATACAGTTGAATTTAAGAGTCACTCTATCTATTTAACGTTATGGATGGGAGTAGCATTGGATGTTATTTATGTTTATATTGAAACAACTAAACATCAAATGATGAGCAACACTGCACTCCCAACAGACACAGCTTTACAGCAAGGAAGAATCCCCAGGGCGGTACCAGTGGCCAACTCTGGTATAGGGTGTGTGGCCTGTGCTGGAAACCCAAGGCCCATTTTAGACCCACTTTGACAAAAAATCAAGACCCCATTTTAGACCATTACAGGTTTCTAAAAGATGAAAGTTTAGACCTAACTACATTTTCCTTAGGAGGCAACATTTTGGAGCAATTAATGGCAATTACGATTTGGTAAGGACAGTGGACCACATTTTAGACCAAGCAAAATAAAAAATAATGGAAAGTGGATCCCATTTTAGACTCTTCAACTCGAAAAAACACACCCCATTTTAGACCAATATACATATACTCATATAGGGGGAGTAGCCACCCCCCCCCCCGGGGGGGGGGGAGGGTCGTGACATAACCCATGTATAAACCGGATGCAATCGATTGTGTAGAATCTGACTAGGAATATTATATTTTCAAGGAGTTTCATTTTTATTCAAAAAAGAAATGTACTATTTTGCCTTGCCATATTCTTTGTTGAATTAGGAATGTCTGTGCAGCTAGTCAAGTTAGGGTTATGTGTTTGGGATCTTCAAGTTTCTGGGTCAAGCCATCTCACTACTGTTATTTGATTCCAAAAACCCAATAAACCGTAAGGTCCCTCAGCAGTGTTTAACCACGTGCACTATTGTTCCCGGTCAAGCCAGTCACACAAATGGGGACAGACTGCAAGGATCGATGCTTGGTATTTTGGGTAAGTTCAAAGGCTACTGTGCTGCCATCTGCGGCACGGATGATAAGTTTACATCTGCAGCAACAACTTTCCTTGTGGAGAATAGGTACATTATTAATACTCTTCCACTTTTTAGCATCAGTATATTTGTAATTTCATAAATCTGTTAGATTGTAGAAATAACTTTATTTTTGCTCTGTTTGCAGAGAATCCAGTGCCGTCTGATGGATGGTGTGAAATAACAAACAAAGGTAATGAATTATCATATATTTGATAAGCCTAGAAACAAGTTGATCATGCATTTTGGTACAATGCCAACCCATGTTTGTTAATGCTTGTTATATCAAAATACATATATAAGCATTTTACATATGAATAGCATAAACACCACAATTTCTTTGAGGTAACAAATGAACCAAAGCGTCAACCATAAAGTTGAAGATATCTTGCTTATTATAATGGTATTACCATATCAGTTTAGTTTAGTTCCTGACGGACCGTATTCTGTACTACATTATCTTCACACTATTCCATCTAGTCAATCCCCTTACTCTAGCACAGAATTCTGTGCTTCCCCTACGGCGTTCATATAAACATGATGATATCATCATATCTCCACATAATTTTAGTTTAAATAGACTGGAGATGGAGTCCTGGTTGGACATTTGCATATCATAGTCAAAACTGAAACAGCTGTACCAAATGAATATTAATGAGCGATGACGACAGCCTGTCAATTTGTGATGGATTATACTACTAACATGTGCCATTTGTGCTTCGTCCACCATGGGGTTGAACCACAATTAACACCCTGAGTATCGGGATTGACCAGATGGAACAGTATGAAGATAACGTAGTACAGAATACGGTCTGTCTAGAACTAGACTAAGATTGTTGCAGTTTTTACACAAACATCCAATATGGCAGCTATTTAGAAATTTGCAATCTCTTTAATGAGGCCCATAAATTAGTTCACTAATCACATTGCTTTTTGCAGACATAAACAATAAACTTATCTATAATATTGTAATTTACTGACGTAATCTATTTGCCAATTCTTGCAACAGTTTGTGATTAAACCAGTTGTACGGCGGCATTACACTACAAAGTATTTTCGTTACCAGGTAACACAGCAACTTGCTGTTCAGATGTTACGGGTAATAACCTCAGAAAATTAAGTGAATGGACAGTGTGTACACCAATTTAGTTGTTTTTAAATGATAATTAACAGACAATTGAAGGCGTTGGATGAAACACAGTTATACACAATTTAGTTTCAATGTCAGCCAGGGACAATCATTATTAGTGAACAATGATACAGGCCGAAGGTTTGCTAAGGAGATTCAAGTAGAAGTGAGACTGATTTTTATCTTTGCTGTATTTCATTATACTGAGGGAAACACAGCTAAATTTCACAAATTCTAAGCATAAAAATGCAGCTAAGATAAAAAAGATGTTTGCCTGTCCCTCTTTAACTTTAAACACAAACTGTAGGATATTTAGTCAATATTTCTCTTGCTTTCAGACATTCCACTTTTTCAACTGTTTGAAGTTGTTTGTTTTGGTTGGAATGATGAAGGTGGTCCAGAGACGTCTACTGTGAGTGTTGATGTAAACAACAACGTAAATGGACTGACTTATGAATTTAGAGTGAAGACAATCCATGATGGAATTGACAATGGAAAACTTGTTTACACGTCAACCCTTTCTACATCAGCCCCCTTTGTGTTACCTGTTGGTTTACAGGAATTCGACTTTAATGTCCTTGTATTGATCCACATTATTGATCGCTTCCAAGCATATGCCGTCTATCCCATGAATGTACAGGTTAGTGATATTAATATATATTCAAATCGAAAGCTTAGCATAGCCTAGCTTATTACAGCTTAGTACAACATAGCATAGCATAGCATAGCATATCATACTATAGTGCAGTGCAGTGCAGTGCAGCACAGCATAGCATAGCATAGCATAGCATAGCATAGCATAGCCTAGCTTATCACAGCTTAGTACAACATAGTATAGCATAGCTTATTACAGCTTAGTACAACATAGCATAGCATAGCATAGCATATCATACTATAGTGCAGTGCAGTGCAGTGCAGCACAGCATAGCATAGCATAGCATAGCATAGCATAGCATAGCCTAGCTTATCACAGCTTAGTACAACATAGTATAGCATAGCTTATTACAGCTTAGTACAACATAGCATAGCATAGCATAGCATATCATACTATAGTGCAGTGCAGTGCAGTGCAGCACAGCATAGCATAGCATAGCATAGCATAGCATAGCATAGCCTAGCTTATCACAGCTTAGTACAACATAGTATAGCATAGCTTATTACAGCTTAGTACAACATAGTATAGCATAGCATAGTATTATAGCATATACCATACTATACCATACCATACTGTACAGAACCATGGACATACCATGCCATATAGACTGGTACAATTGTCATTCTGATGTATTTATCTGTTTGTAATATTTTGTTGCCAATAAAAGTACTGAAATCTTGCATGACTGCAAAATCTTGTGTGTTGCGTAACATCGTTTTCATCTAAGTCGTCATTCAGTTATGCAATCAGTCACATGAGATTTCAATTTTTTATCAGCAAACCAATAAGAAAACATCACAAAAAAATAAATACACCGGAATGACGATAGTGCCAGTCTACATACCATGCCATACCATAATTATGGTACCATATGTGGTATGTACATGTATAAAAGGGTACCTAAGACATTAAACTGAGACCATGAACTGGGAGTCTCAGTTTGCAAAAAGATAGCCATCTGAGACAAAGATATGCCATAAACAATCTGTAACTCTATACATGGATGCACAATTATGTTCTGTACCAGTAACAACCTAACATCAGAGACTGGTTTTTCCATCTAGACAGATTTTTTTGCCATGTGTGAGGGAGAGTAGTCTCAGATCAGGATTTTTTGCAAACTGAGACTGGTCTCAGATAGACTGGTTTGTTTGCAAACTGAGACTGGTCTCAGATTGACTGGTTTGTTTGCCATCTCAGACTGGTCTCAGATCACGATTTTTACAAACTGATTTGTAAAACTCATTTTGTTGTGCCACCTGAGACTGGCAAACTGAGACTGGTCTCAGATAGCAATTTTTTGCAAACTGAGACGAGTCTCAGCTAGACAGGTTTTTTTCACCATCTGAGACTGGCAAACTGAGACTGGTCTCTGATGGCTATTTTTTTTCAAACTGAGACTCTCAGTTCATATTCTCAGTTTAACGTTTTAGTACCCTTATACCTCACCATATCATACACTACCAACACAGTCTAACAATATTTGCTTATAGTGTTCTCAACATTATCGACAACATCTGATACTGCTTAAATCTCAAAAACTGTGAATACTAACTTACAATATACTAATTTTATGTTGATTAGATTATTCCTCCTGACTGTACAAGTATCATGGAGAAGATTACTGCAGACGATATTAAATTTGATTCCATGATGGAAAATGATGACAAATTGCTGTTGCTCAATGTAATTGGAAACTTAGCTGGTGAAATTGATGTTTGTTATCAAGTAAGTATGAAAATCTCAGACATTTCGTAGCAGATACATTAATGATAAACAAGTGCATTCCCTATTGTTATTGATTTATTGTATGACAAAGACTGAAAGATCAGACGTTGTGGGCACTCCTCTCATCTCTTTCCAAGATAAAGCAACACCTGGCAATGTATATACTAAGTTTGCCATTGATTTTGTAAAATTAGTTACATCCCATATATGAGATTTTATTATTAACTAGAGAGCTTATCCCATACATAGATATGTAATAACAAACCCTCAGGTAACTTTGAACATTTTTTGACTCATATTTATGGCACTGCTTGACAATATATCCCAATTTCGACTTGGGTTGTATGTTAAAACCACATTGTCAACACTTTTGAAAGTAAATTTTTTACAGCACAAAATGGATAGACCCTATTCATCAACTGTTCAGTCAACCAATCAAGAGATGTATTAACTTCCTCTACTTACCAAAACCACCTCCCTATATGCCCTACCTACCTACCTAGCCATCCACTGACCCACCCACCCACCCACCTACAATGTACCTACCTACCTACCTATACCTACGTACATATCCAACCACCCACACACCTACCTACCTACCTACCCATTCACTCACCCACCCGTCTACCCATCCATCCACCCACCTACCTACCTACCTTCCTACCTACCTACGTACATATCCAACCACCCACACACCTACCTACTTATCCAACTACCAACCAACCAACCAACCAACCAACCAACCAATGAGTCAAGAAACACTGTACTAGTAATCAGGCAAACAACACTACATCAATAACCAAGACATATCCTTTATACAATCTGATGTATGAACGTTATCTTTTCAGGAATTTTGTGTGGAAGGAAATGAGGGAACAGATATCCTTACCAAGGTACAAAACTGTGATTGTATATTAAAACCACAAATTTACTTAGATTTGATAATGTTGGTATGGAGTTCTGATTTTAATATTTCATTCAAAAAGATGCCCAAATTAATGGCAGTTTAGATATATAAGCAATTAAGTACATTTAATATGACAGCCTATATCCTGTTCACATCGTGATCTGTGATTTTGCTTGGCTGTCTCAATAACCACTTGTATTTATAGCAACAGCAAACAATTACCAAAAATAGACATTGTCTAAACAAACACAATGGGCGCTTGCCTGTGTGAGGGCGCTAACCCAAGTAGGTAAGGTAATATTGTTTGAAAATCATAAGCTCAAACTTATTGGTCACAATGGGGAGTGATAAATTAAATGTACATATTTAATATATTTAAATTTACATATATTTACATATATTTAAATGAAGTCAATATCAAAATGTGCCCTCGTTGAGATGGGCACAAAAGCAACATAACTGAACCAGTGTAAAACCTTTGGACCATCCCAGATGCGTACAATGATGTTATCAAGCCATTTTTGGACTCATAAAGTATGTTTTCAATCAAATGATTTATTTTTCATGTTTTCATTGACACAGGGAAAACTGTTGCTCCTTGACACTGTTAGCATTATTATGACGACAGGCATGGACAGTATTCAACAAATAGAGACCAGTTCTAACCTTTTAGACACTGTATCATCGTTTTGTACAGTCAATGATTTAACCACTAAGGTATGTGTATAGACTGTCAACAGTCATCTTGACGTTTTTGTAATTTATCTTTAATACTATATTTGCTGCTGAAATTAATAGAATTAAAACATGGTGTGTGTTGGCCGTTAGATGAAGTCAGATTATATTTATGTGTTCGAATCATCAGTGAGTAGCTAATGCGTTCTGTATCATGTGTATAGAACTGAGAATGTGCACTGTACATGCTGATTATTGTATCGCATGTTATGGGTTATATATGTGTACATAATTCAGTACTAATTAGTAATAAATAAATAAATATTTCACGAGGTGTTTTTTTCGGAATATGGCAAAATACGATCCGCATCTGAATACAGACTAGTATGTATATGGCAAGTGTTTCTTATACTTGTTTTACAAAAAACAACATGTATCACTTGGATTCTACAATACCTCAGACCACCATCTTGGTTCTACACATATGTTGACTCTGTAAAGCCACATACGGTAAATTGGTATTCATTCTATTTCCATCTTTTTTTAAGATTTAAAGGGTACAGAGTCTTTCTCTTTTGTAATTTTTATTGTGATTGCATACAAATCAGCTTGCGATGATATATCTGTTTTTAGATAAACATTGTTTTTGTTTAAGCAATCTTCAAATAGGGAACTTTGCAAACCCGCCATGTTGAATGTTGCATCATGGGAAATGTAATAATAAATACTAATGAATTGGTATTGTAAACAATGTTGATACATTGTTTGCAACCACGAATGATCAATTCATAGTCACCCTGACAATTGTGGGAGGTTAATTTTATCGGTAGCTCCAGATTAGGTATTATGATAACTACAGATAATCCTATACTCCTTTGCGTCTGAGCATGCTCAGTCTGGATTGCAAGTTCCCTATTACATAATTATTCATGAAATTCATACACATTGAATTCACACACTACTCTGATTATTTACATGTTTAGGTGATGATGAAAGTTGCAGAATTGGGTGGAAACATGGTTGATTCGCTACAAACTTTTGTTAGTAACAATAGCAGTAGTCATGGAAATGACCCCACTATACAAAATATTCAGAGTTGTAAGTGATTCATCTTTCGAAATATCTTTAGTGAATGTAAAGCAATAGATTTAAGCATAGTATCCAAATCGCAATCGATTATAATCCTCACCAGAATTATTCTGTTATTGTTATCTTTTATGTTTCTGATGAAAATGCTTCAGTTTCAAGTCAACCCAAAGACTATAGGCTATGTATAAGGGATTACGGTGGACCTGGGCCTATTAGCTTTTGAATTAATGTTATAATGAGGCAAAACCCATAAGCTCACACAGGGTAGATTCATTTGTGACCGGCTGCCTCATGGCGGATATTGTAGATAGCGCCCTCTGTGTGGAGAATGTGCATGCGTAGTCATTGCCCCGCAATGCATCCTTGGGTAAAACTACCCCCAAAAAAATTGCATAGTATACAGGACGCGCATGCATACTAGTCATTGTGCCACTACACGTGAGCTAATATATATGTAGCCGTAGCCCTGTTGAAAACGTTTGTTTTACTCCCACAATGTAAGCCTGTCTTTGTTTGATCATCTTCTTTGTGTTTTACCCATATATATATATATATAGCTGTACTGTCGTCTTCATCTGGTATACTAAAATCAATGTCAGGACCTACCGTAGCAGGCATGGAAGAAGTTGACAAGGTATTATTTTATATATTCCTCAAAATGTTGGTCATTGCAATTTACAATAGCGTAATATATTTGCATTCAATGCATCAGTACAATATTGGAACCAAGTCTGATAAATAAAGCTGAATTATTGAAATAACGTAAACAATTTATTATAGGAAATATCCAGTTCTTGAAGGTTTTGTATTTCTAAATTTGATAGTAAACAATCGATATCTAAATAAATCAACATGCAAATATAGAGATACATGTTGTGATAACAAGATTCATTGTTTAATTCATATGTATGGCAAAATTTCTTAATTTGATCATTTTGGCGATTGTTGTCATTCAATATTCAATAAGATGTGCAGTGAGGAATTTGTGTCAATCCTGTTATCCAAATATCATGTTTTTAACGTTGAAAATGAATGTAACACATAATTTTTGTGTTTGTAAATTCAGAAAAAAGGAATGGTAATGAATTTGTTTAGAGTGATTGATGTGTGCCTTGATATCACACTGATGATTGAGGACGTTGGGGAATCTTTCACACTCTATGAGGATGAATCAATAGACATTATGGCTGCTAGACATCGGATTGAAGACATGGGCGGTAGCAAGTTGATATCTAAATTTGGCGGCTTCACCCTTCCTGCTGGTAGAATAGACGACAATGAAGATCAACAAATGTCTCTGAAGGTAGGTAAATAATATTGAAATCTTGATGCTTAATTGATATTTTATGCCAGTGACATCTGGCTGTATGGAGACGAAAATATGATTTATTTATGCCAGATTTCTTATTCTTACAAACTATTTAATCACCGTTTTGGATAAAAGATCATGATCACGTTTTAAATATAATTTAATTATAAAATGTGCAAATTCAGTTATAAATAAATAGAGGTTGTGTAATTGTAACTATTAACTCTTGTTTTGTGCTTTATTTTGCAGTTCGTTGCCATCATATCTAACCCAATTTCGTGGAATACCCCCAAGGCATTAATGGGAAGGCCTCTAGTGTCTCTGGAAGTAGCCAATAACAGAAACAGTTCCCATAGCCTGTTAGGAGATTACAAAGTTGAGATTAACAGTGGTGTTAACAGAAATGGACGTGTGCCTACTGCAACACTATCTAATGTACAGATGGAGGAAGAGTTGAATCTACAAATCAACAAATCTGAACCAGATAGTGTGTTAGCTTTGACTGTTGATTCAGACAAACCAACTTCCGGAATTGAGCTTTACCTTATGTCTGACATCATACCTAATGAAACCATGTACGACTACAAATGGTCTCTTACTGGTGAATTTCCAATGACGATTTACTACGAAAACAGAGATAAAGATATCAAGGCTTATTATCTTTTGATGAAATTTGGTAAGGGCAATCTCATAAATGTCAGCAAGGCAGGAAATTTCAATTTTCAAAAGACATTTGCTAATTATATAACAGCTCCCAATTTCAAGTCATTTTCAAATCTATTAGGGCATGTCAGTTGGGTAAGGAACGAAAAGAGTACCAGATGCAAACTACATGGTTCCTGCCAATTGAAATCATATTGCTTTTACAATGGATTGCCAATACATATAAATGGAAGCGTGAAGAAATAGATACAGCGCCCTCTCTTGACAAGTAAAAACTTCAATAATTAACAAGCATATTAGATATGTACACATAATAGTCATTATTTGTCCATAGAGAGCCTGTACAATGCATAAAAGATAAGTCAATTGGCATTTGTAAATACTCAGCTAGGTCGGATTGGGACAATCAATTGTGCTTTGCACATTTGTGTTCTTGTGCACCTCTGATGGAATTGTGGCAACGAACTCTACTCCCTTGCTTGACTGTTGCTACTCCCTTGCTTGACTTCGGTTTTAGTCAAGGGTGATAGGTTCATTTCCTGAGATTGACTATCCATCATTGATGGTATTGTGGCAAAGAATGCTAATATATACACTGCATATTGCTTTAGCCATAGTAATGGTTACAAGGCACATATCTGTTGTCCGGAAGGCTTCACTGGGTTTTGGCGAAAAGCAAGTTGAATTTGTGTACCTGTGCTTGTGCAATTAGTTTGGCCATGGTTGTTCGTTGTTCGTCACATTCTTTTTTTTTTTAATAGTCACTCACTTGCCTCTGAAATGATATTTTAAACAATTTTATTCAAATATAGGTGACACAACAACAACACATACAGAAATGGTAACAGTTCATGCAGTGTTCAAACTTTGTCGATATTGGGATGAAACTGAGGAGGAATGGAAATCAGATGGATGTAGGGTAAGTCAGTACTACATATGGTTTGCATTATAGCCATCCCTTCAACCAATGAACGGTAGTATGCCCAAAGTCTGTGATTGAATGATATTCGTGTAATAGCACTATCTGTCGATCAAGATTTTGCCGGCCATCCACAGTTAAGGCCTAACATTGTTTGGTTCCGGTTACCTGACCTCGCCTAGTTTTTCACTGTCAACCCTAAACTTTTGTTTACGTATTTGAGAAAAAATTATAATAAAATCACAAAACATTGTGAAGTCTCATGAGAAATAGTGGATGCGGAAACTGATACCAACTTAAAAAGACAATATAAAATAGTTCTTCCAATCTGTACTGACTGTACATCTGCCAGGATGAAATAAATAACACAGAGACCATTTGGAAAACAATGGAATACCTGAACTAGACACTCACACATGTAAAAAAAAATAAAATAAAATAAAAAATCTACCTACCCCACCTATTCTAAAAAAAATTTTTAGGCTTTGTCTTGTTTTCGAAAGTGACCCCTAATTGATATGACATTTTCCAAAAAGGAACCCCCTCCCCACCAAAAGTACCAACCCTTGACCCCTTAGCTCCATCGTCCGAGATGTGACTATATGGACATAAAATAAACTGACTACACGTACCAAATGTAAAAATAATAAAACCATTGCTTCCTAGCCTTCAGATGATGTAACAAGAGACGGCACTGTGGTATGTGAGTGCAATCACCTCACTAAATTCTCTGCTGCTGATATTATTGTCCCTGTGAATACAATAGACTTCAGTGCGGTGTTTAGTAAAGACATCACTGAGAACTCATTGGTGTTGATAACAGTATCAGTTTTCTTCATCGTGTATATATTGATTGTGATATGGCTGCGAAGAAAGGACAAGCAAGACTTGATAGAGGTTTGTCACAATCGCTATATTATTTATAAAGCTAATCTGAATGAAATGCCTATTCATGTATGCCATATGCATACCAACAGCTGTCTTCTATCGTATCAGATCAGATCAGATCATATCATATCATATCACATCAAGTTACAGCTAAAAAAGGCTAATAGCGTATGACCTGATCAATCACCAAAATATATATGTAGTAACAAAGTGTGCATGTAAATTAGTTTATGGTTCAAGCATTCATCACTGCAGAGTTGCAGAGTTCAAGATCGTCAGACTATAGTAGAAGATTTAGCAGTCTCTGAGACAAACTTCAAATGGTAGCAAGTTTATAGTCTGGTACAATTAGTACTTTTTGTCAATGTAGAATAGCCATTGGATTATACAATATAATCCAAAGTCTCCCACATAGATCTTTATTCGGTTTCTTACAATTATTATATCACTGCCCACATATGGTCAATCACACTTTGCCAATATACCCAATGAGATGCAAAAAGGGGGAAAAACAGGAAATTGAGAAATATATATACTTTACAATTTTTCAGTGGTTAGCATCATCTTTAATTGGCAACAAAGCTGAAGATAAATATTTTTATCAAATCCGTGTGTACACTGGTCTCCGACTACATGCTGGAACAACATGTGACGTTTCATTTGAGATAACTGGTGAAGAAGAAAAGAGTAAAGTCCGACTTCTTAAAAAGCGGGATGGAACTGTAGTAAGTTACCAGTGCTTGAGTTTTGTGGAAACTTTATTCTGTGGCATTTAAAGATAACATCAAATATTTCAAATGTGTCTACTTTGTGAGAATGACGGGTTGGATGAGTATGTTTAAGCTAAAGTGACCATGTGGATGAGGATTTGATATTAATGCCTTTCGGTATTGAGTTATAAACAAGGACTGGACATATATTGTGTAACATTAATTGTCCACATTAATTTTTCAAGTAGGGGAAGCCATTATAAAATTATTGTTTTATAAATTAAAATTTCGAAAAAAATACTCAATCCTCATCCATATGGCCACTTTAAATAAATTTTATTCTGAAGTAACTGTTTTTCCTGTTTTTGTTGTCTTTAGAGGGCCCTGGGGAAGACTAGCTTTTATAGCTAACCAGGTTATCTATATGATTTTTAACCCTCTTTAAATAAAGTTCAAATAAAAAAAAACAAAAAAAACAACAAAAAAAAACAAAAAAACTCATTTCTTTCATATATAGAATCTGTCATTTGGTTCAGTACGAACGTTAGTGATGTCAGTACCTAAGTGCCTAGGACCTCTGCTGTCGATTAACATCTGGTTAAATGTCGCCAAAGATAAGACGATTGATCCTTGGTTCTTGGAGAGGATTGAAGTCACCGATCTTCAGACAGAACAAAAGTAATTTTTATTATGTATTACCACTAAACACTTAAATTAGTAAATGTCAGCCAAATACACTTGCACGTACAACCCTCGAATCAATAACAACAACTTTGCTTGAATGAAGTTATAGTCTTGGTTACCCAGACTATCACTGTTGAGGGGGCTACACCCTCATTGGTGAAAGTTTGGGTAACCGAGACTAGAATGAAGTGACCTACTGATTCAAACACAGGTGTATCAGATGAAGGTTCATGCTTATCAGTTATTTTTATATCTCTGAAAGTTAGTCATGTTGTAGAAAAAATTTGGCGCTATCTATTCTTACAAACCAGAGCTGTATTTCATAAATTCAATGGATGTCAGATAGGGATTAATTAACCAGTATAATTTGTCTTAATGGCAGTAATACGACTGTCTTTATTCATTCTCCATATTTTAAATGTTTTGTAATGAATTTATTTTGATTAGTTAAGTGTTATTTTTTTGCCAAAATCAATTAGCATTTTATACATCATTGACAAAAATATCGACTCCTGTTAAGTGTTACATCATTTATATTCATTCAGGTAAACAGGTATTATACGCAGAAAGTAGTACAAACTTGTCATATAAAATGTTTTGTTGGAGGAAATCTGTTGGCAGATAAATGAAATGCTAATTAGATATTTTAGTTATCATTTTGTACAAATCTTTGGTGACTTTCTCAAATCGAAACTCTCTCTGTCTCTTTGTAATTTACATTTTCCAATTCTAGGTTTTACTTCACCTGCTACAAATGGTTTGCTATCAACCAATCAGGGGCTAGCTTACAACATGTGTTGACAGTTAGTACAAATATCCAATTGACAAGCTTTATACATTTGATGTCAAGTCACAGTCGTAGCAAGATGACAGACGACTACCTGTGGGGTTCTATCGTTAACAGACAGTTAGCAAGTTCCTTTACGAGAGTTCAACGTCTGTCCTGTTGCCTGACTGCCATGTATTTGGCTATGTTGTCAAACGCCATGTTTTACGACAGCGACGACAGAGTTCAGTCAACAAAGATGATCAGCTTGGGGCCAATACAGTTTCCTCTTGGTATTGTGTATACAGGATTTATCAGTTGCCTAGTAACAGTACCAGTGTCAATCATTGTAGTATTTCTGTTCAGTAAATCCAAACCATACCGACACAGCAATCGAAGAAATGACATGCCGCTTGTGCTGGACAACAATGAGCAGGATAACAAGAAATATCCATTGCCTTGGTGGTGTGGGATAATTGCTTGGTTGTTGGTGGCTGTTTCTGTATTTCTTTCGGCTTTCTTTGTAGTCCTGTATAGCTTACAGTGGGGACCAGATATTTCCAAGGCTTGGTTAACTTCACAGCTGTCATCATTATTTTTGTCAGCCTTACTGATTGATCCATTGAAGGTAATTAAACTTAAAGTCTAATGAATTGTAAATATGCTACTAGATAACAAATCGATGATGTTGTGTTAAATGACAGCAAAGATGAGACTGATATCATTTTAACTGCAGTTTTTTAGGGGTCCAAAAATGTCATTTTCACCAATACCGCGCAACACTGAGGTAGAGCCATGAAATGGACAAATCTGACTTTAAAAAGGCCTTCTGTACACCGGTCTGGAGCGTTACAGGAAACAAAGTTATGCGTGTCACACTTCTGGGAACAATTGCCTCAGCAATGTTTGGGCAGGGATTAAAGAGAGGGGAAGCTCCTAACTCTGTTATTTCCCATAATGCCTCACCCAAGTGTTTGAAATGCTCTTCAACACCAGCATTGTCAATGTTTCTGATACTGTTTCACAGTGGTTGTGTGCTAATTTGTGAAAATGACTTTCCTAGGCCCCTGAGCTCAAAGAATTACAGTTAAGATTAAAACAGCAGTATCTTTATTCACCTTTAATCAATTATGTGCATATAATTAAAAGTGAACGCCACTCCAGGAAATAAAGGTATTTTCATAAATTTGGGTTCTGGAAAGTCATTTTATCATGACTCATCACATACATTTCTCTCGATTGTCAAGAAACACCAAATGGAAACCCTTTTTCACCTCTATTTTTACCTTTTTTTGTTCTCTTGGATACACACATGCTGATTATTCATGACTATTTTTCTAAAGTAATAAGCTCTTAGGAGTCATGAATATTCAGGACTATTTTTCTGAAGGTAATAAGCACTTAGGAGGCATGAATATTCATACCTATTTATCTGAAGGTAATAAGCAATTAGGAGTCATGAATATTCATGACTATTTTTCTGAAGGTAATAAGCACTTAGGAGTCATGAATATTCAGTTTCAATATAACAAATAGTCACGAATGCTAAGATCAGTGGGCAATAGTGTATCAATGAAAGAACAATTCAATTGAAAAAAAGTTTCAACTTGATATTTCTTCGCAACTGAGCAAAAATGATATGATTTGAAATCATAAAGTGACTCTGAAATGTGCCAAATGTATATGAAAATACCTTTATTTCCTGAAGTGGCATCCCTTTAACTTGAAAGTTAATTGTTATCATGCTATTGTTGTTATGTCCATGTTCAGGCAATAATTCTGGCATTGGTAGCTACGTTGCAATTTAAATTGCTTAGAAAGTCGACAATACCTGAACCAGGAGATGAAGATAGAAGTGATATCAAAATGAGCGATACTTTTGCTTCAAATACATTGGAAGACGATTTGAAAGGTAAACATGCTTGAAATTTGGAGACCTTTGAGAGTATGATCATATAAAGCAGATTCACCATGTACATATGCAGTTTCGATGGGACAAAATGTTAAGTTCAGTGAGATGTACCATAAGGATAAAAATAGCAGATCTCGACATTGAGCCTACATTTGTGCATGGTACCAATTTAGGTGAAGTATTAAATTACACTGAAATCTTTCAATTGGATGTATGGTATTGTTTAAGCTAAAATAGCACTGGAATGTTGTGACAGCTCTCTGAAAGAGTAAATTACAAGGGAATTTTGTAGAATTTGTCATGTTACATGACCTATCAGTATCATGAGGGAATATATATGACAAAATATATCCAATAGCCTGTTATTAAACCAACCAGATGGCATATCATGACTATTTCATTATTTTCAAATATGCACAGACAATGATATTTCTAGGAGTAACTCGTCCTCTCCTCCAACGACAAAGGACATTGAATGTGCGAGACACCGACATCTGAAAAAGGCTAGAATGACTTCAGTAATGAAGGAAACAATTCATTGGGTTTTGTATCTTATTATCATATCACAAATTACCGGTGTATATAGATCACCATCACACTACTATGGTAATAAAGCCATCAAAGATGCCATAGGAAAGGATAAGGCACTGAAGGTAAAGGATTCTTGTTATCCATCCATCCATCCATCTATCCACCCATCCATCCATTCACATCCACATATAACTTAAGCTTAACATAGTAACAGACAGGAAGAGGCATGTCATAAAAATTAGTACAATCTGAAGGTGCTACTAGTTCGAAGTTATGGCAAATTTATATGTATATGTAATGTTCCTTTGATTATACCCTGAGTCTCGTTTGCTTTTTTGCACTTTAGCTGCATGTATAATCATTGATGACTAGTTTTAAATGTAAAGATTCGTCTCTCATTAACCAAAATAGCACTATAAACCGTCTTATGTTAATTCATTGTAAATATGTGTCTTTATCTCATTACACAGTGTAAGGATATCTACTGTGTGATGGATTGGATGAATAATAGCGCTCTACAGGCTTTGTATTATGAATCTCGATATAATTTGCAAAATGGAGAAGATAGTGTTATGGCAATGGGTGTTTCTTACATTATTGGTGAAGTTACTTTACGACAAATAAGGGCCACAGGAGGTAATGTATGAATATATAAACTAGTGATACTGTTCTAAAACGGTTTCATAAATTGAGAATTTAGAGTTTATATGACCATATGGTGCATCTGATGTAATTATCATTTGTTTCAAACTAATTTAATTGTTTTGAACTTGTTTCTGTCCGTTTTCTGGTATCACATGTCAAATTCACGATTGAACACACCTTCATTACTTGTGAACATCAGGACCAGGCACATCTGATAACATTCCCCCTCTGACATAACATGATAGAGGTGTTGAAACAATCATTACTTCGCTATGTTAGAAGTGGAGACCATGGACATATTTCCTTTTGTAATGAAAATAATTGTCACCATTAACTGAATAGATAGAACTGCCCTATATAAAGAGGATTATGGCTAATCTATGCAAATGCGGGAAATTCAAACTGCTGTACAGAGCACTAGCTTCTGGGTCTTGTTTTCAGCATTTTTTCTGTGCTCCGAGAAACACACAGGTCATGTATCACGTACAAATTGTTTGTGAATGTCGTAGGATGGTAACTTGATACACAAATTAGTTGAAAATCAGTCTGTTTGTTTCATAGAATGAAAAAACCTTAGATTGTTATTCAGGATTATTCAAATATATGGCATTTGCATGTGAAAAACCCAGATATAGGGAATGTTTATATTTTGGTGATTACTTGCCAGTGAGTCATCACAAGTTCTCCACCTCCAAACATACAGTCAGTCATATGCAAAATAGGGTCCCAGGCGCCGCCAGTTGCATGTTTAATACAACAATGCATAGCTGCAGGTTGCGGCTATTTGAAAGTTTGTAATGTTAGTTTCCCCCATTGTATAGTCGTGTTGTTAATTACCATAGTAGGTGTATACACAGGAAATATAACACAGTTGTTTAATACTGGTAAAGCCATGGGTGGATACCTTGCAAACACTTTGGTGAGCCATTAGTATTTCTAGGTGCAAAATGAAATTTAAGTTTATGAAAACATTGTTGAATGATTATTTTATGTTAGTGATGTGTATTTTGTCTTTAGGATTATGTTCAAATAGATCAGAGGCCGTAAAAGCAAATATTGAGGAGTGTATGTCTTCAGGGAACTTTGACAATGGAGCCTACAGCATAGGATGGATGCCTGGAAAACTTGATGAAGATTATAACATCTCCTATTCACCATGGATACACAGTGATCATTACCGCCGCCATCTAAAGTACACACTCGCTGTCTGGGCACCAAGTGGCAATCGGTATGATGGAGATGGTTATATAGCAGCATTGGGTAAAACTGGACATGCAGTGAAAGATGCACTGGAGAACCTACTTGGTTATGGATGGGTCGATAAGTACACCCTAGCCTTGTTTTTTGAGTTCACTGTTTACAACCCTAATATGAATCTCCTTAGTATGGTTACTTTTCTTGCTGAGTGTCGTAGTATGAGCATCACCTCTAGCATGATGGAAGTGTCTACACTAGTCTTAATGGACCCATTCCAAGCCAAGTATGACGCTGTATATGCAGTTATATGCCATTTAATCTTCCTCGTACTTACAATTTACCTATTGTATCGCTATCTCATGGAAACTGGTGTTGGTCGTTGCAATCTTACTCGGAGTTTCTGGAAAAAATGGTTCCTGACTGGTTCTGGTTTGGGTATAATATCTATTGTTCTACTCATTCTACGACTGGTCGTTATGAAGTGGGTATTGCAGGAATTAAATCAGACAAAAGGTATTAAGACAACATTGTGTCATCACTCTTCCCCCAAAAAAAATCACATTTATTTACACACTTTCAGAAGTATGTACTATGAGTTCATTTGAGACATTACAAAAAAGATGTTATCGTAGGATTTATTTTACGTCTCAGAGTATGTTCACGAAAATTAGGTTATAACTTATCGGCTCAATATCTTGTAAAAGTCCGAGACATTGTGGAACATTACCTGACCAACCACTCTTGGCATGTAATAGACAAAGTAAGGTAGTTTCCGTCAGTGTATGAGAGTGGGCACAGTAATGAATTTGTACGGTGCGTTTTGAAGATTCTTTCAAATACTTTTTTTTGGTGAAAATATCACGTTAGCAACCCTAACCCCCACACATTTGGTACAAATTGCCAAGGATAAGGACTGATAACAGAGTATTGATGAGTCTGAGTTGTGATATGAAAGAAAACGCAACATTCTTTATGAATGTCACTACAATAGATGCACATTATGAAAATACAAGTACACATGTATCATCTCATGATTGACCAGTTTTTGGACAACTTTGTTCTGTCAAAGGAATACTCTGTTGTCAATGCTGTTATAACTATGTAGATTGAACAATAGGGAACTTGCAATCCAGACTGAGCATGCTCAGATGCAAAGGACTATGGGATTATCTGTGGTTATCGTACCTAATCTGGAGCTACCAATAAAATAAACACTTCACATTGGTCAGGGTGACTATGAATTGATTATTTGTGGTTAAGAACAATTTAACAATATTGTTTACAATGCTAATTGATTAGTATTTATTATCACGTTTCCCATGATGCAACATTCAACATGGTGGGTTTGCAAGTTCCCTGTTGAATCTGGTGAAGATCAATACTTCTATGTTTTAACTGAGTAATTTAATATATTTTCAGACTGCCACGGGAGTGTACGATATCTCATTTATATTGATGATATCCATTTAATATTCCTTGCACTTGTATCTTTTATTTCTATCATTGGTTTGATTGGAATTATGCGTTTGAATCAAAGCATGATGATTCTTGGGATTGCCATCCGTATTGTCGTACGTCAACTTCTCTCATTTACTCCACTGTTCTTTATTATGTTCTTTGCATATGCGCAGTTGTTGTACTTCTTGCAAGAGCCGACTTTACAATATGCAAGCTTGTATGACGTAATCATGCAACTCTTAGTGCTACCCTTGTCTTCAAATCACCATGATGCATATGCTAGCTCTGTGATAGCACAGATCGTAATGTCAACACTTCTCGGTGTTGAATACTGCATCTACTTAATGTTTGTCAAGTCTATTGTCATCACTGTATTCAATGAAGCACATCTTGTGTCGGCACTATTGAAAGGAAGTGGTGTAGATGAGGACTTAGTGGGCGTAATACAGCATTGGTTTAGATCAACCAGGATTTATAGAGTATTAGCCATCACAAAATTTGCCAATGATCGTCGAAAACGTAAGTATCAAAAGTATCATTTTTATGATGCACAATGCTGAATATTAGAAAAATTCCAATTACTGGGTTTGGTATTACTCTTGTGCTTCGGCACTATATGTTTTCTATGGTAGAGGCTAACTGAACTGCCAACACTCGACAAAGAACTTTATGCAGTAGGAAATAATGTCTGTGTTACCAATGGTATTTCAAGTAATATGCTATAGAACAGAAAATAAGGAATTTATACCCTATTCTTCAACCTCAATACAATGTATTCCTACATCATTGGTCACTTGTGTAGTACATTTTCCGAGATGTAAATCAAAACAGTCAGAGTCGCCATTACTCTTCCCAAAGTTTACTTGTTAAATTAAGCATGTAGAAGTATGATTACAATATTTTCCAATATTTTTCTTCTTCAGTCGGAAAATACTCAGAACAGAAGGGTTCAGTCATGTCTTAGAGTCATGACAATGCTCTTTAGGTCACTCATATTTCCTCTTCTGAAAGATGAAATGTATTGGGGGATAATATCTACAAATGTAGTTATATTGCATCATAAAGTGCATGCATGCAGACAATAGAAGGCTTGGTAGTTTAGCAAAGTTAGGAATATTGATGTAAGCCTTTTGTATGATGGCAAAATAGGGAATTGGTTCCACAAATGGCTGCATAGTACAAATTGGTTATTGATTGACTAGAAATTTAAAAAAAAAAAATTCTGTAATTTTGCTTATATTTGCTGACACTTGCTCCAAGTTATAAAATATTTTATTTGCAGAGAAGTGTGAACGCCAAGATGAGACTCAGATTCGAATAGACTCTACAGACGTTGGAGACCTAGAAGAACGCAGAGACCAGACTCAGATTCCAAGGGACTGTAAGATTGTTGGAGTCCTCGAAGAACACCGAACACAGATTTGGATTCGAAGGGACTGTACAGTCATTGAAAACAAAGAAGGACAGCAAGTCCAGACTCAGAATCGAAAGGACTGTACTGCCTTTGAAGACCTAGAAGGGCGTATTGGTATGATTGAAGAGAGAATTGAAAAGATTAAATAGATATTATGGGAGAGTGATTATTTAAACATTGAGTGATTTTAATTAATAAAATGTATACTCTTTTAGTATCATGTTGTTATTATAGAATTGTAATTTTAAAAGAAAAACAAGTTAAAAATATATTTGTGATTTTATTTAAATTTGGCTTCAAATGTTATTGTATTTATGGATATGCACTGTTTGTACAGTAACTAATGAAATGTACATGTAATGAATTCGGTCAGTTGCATTAACACAGTCACAACAGTAGCACATTTATTATTAATATTTCACCTACTGTTTTTTGTGTGATTATTGAGTAAATTGAAGATTAAATTGCAATGTTTAATCTAGTGTTTGACAGTAACTTCGAATAACAAACTTTGCACAAAACTCACAAACGCCAACACAAATCATCTGACGTCATCATTAATTGAAGATTGAAAATTTTATTTTAATCACTTTTACTACTTGTAAATTGAAGGGTGGCGACGATTTTACCGTGATGAATGGACGAACTATAGATCATATAAATGTGGGTATTATTAGAAATACTGGATATGTGTAAGGTTGTAGTTTGTGATATACCATGTATTCCTTTTGTGATTCAGTTCCACTCGCTAAAGTATCAGTCAGTCCATGTAATGTTGTGTTTTGGTATCTCCATAGAAACGATCACAAAGGAACATCCCCAAATCCTATATAAGTTATATAAGCAGTAATCAGTAGTACTAAAGGCAGAATTGAATCTGACTGGATATTTCTTTTAACCATTAGTTGCTCTTTACATACTGTCAAATGTTACACGTGTAGTTTAGTTGTGTGACGTCACAAAGACTCACATGTAATTTAGTTTCCTTCATGAAATAAACTGTCATGCACATATAACCTATGGTTAATATTGGATTATTCAAGTTGTTGCTATTGTTCATTATATTGACGACCGCAGATTTGGTTCCATTTCCAAGGTTATCAGTTACAATTTCGAATAGACTCTGTATACAGTGGCGTGTAACATCTGTTTTTAATGTTATTAGTGCATTAGGAACACACACCTTTCATACACTTTATTTGCTGCACAATCATTGTAGTACGACTATGGAAACTCAACCATCGGCTATCTTATACAGAAACAAACTACAACTATCGAAACAACATAAGTCAGTGATGGAGGTATTGGCAATGAAATATACACTGAGCTTAAATCAAATTTGGGATCCTGACTCCAATTTACAAAACCAATCAAGTTATGTCAAATTAGTTAATATCAAGTTCAAACAATCTCTACGAATCAAACCCATCTCTTCCTAATTTACCAGTCAAGTGAAGGTCAATATCAAATTCGCGCCAATGTGTATGGAATCACAGTATGTGATGGAATGTAGGAAAACCTTATAAACCTTTACTTTGTGCATTCTGTAGGAGTTTAGATGTTAGATGTCAATAAAGGGCAAGTAGCTGTCTTTATAGTACTTGGTTGTGTGGAACAGTATTGCTTTCCAGAACCTGTTTCTAAACAATTCCCGTATCCCACATTGTATGTAATTACACTCACAGAAAGGCGATATTTTTTTCTCAAGTTGGTATCACATTAGGATACTTACAGTGGTTCACTATCTTGATTACATCTGAATAACCGAGGCACCACTATCACTCAAAATTGTTACATAGGGTAGATTATGTCTATCTTAGTTTGCCGTCAGCTTGCTTTCCATGGCAGTTTATTTTTTTCTTTCAAATGCATTATGTACAGCAGTTGCCACAGATTATCTTATTAACATTTTGATTAAAAAGTGCTTTGATAAAATGTGAATTGGTGAATGACGTTTTATGAATGAGTTTTATTGTGACTGTCAGATTAAAAATCAAACAAATTCCTATTGAAATATAACAAATGTATTTGCTGACGTTTATAAAAAATGTGAGGAAACTGAGTGGAAAGTATTTTGAAATTCTATTTCTATTTCCCAGTATTTTCTACATTCAGCGAAGTAAAATAAATTGACTTAAGGGCCTTGTCACCACGAGTCAAAGATGGGCAGTAACAAAACCCCTTAGGTCACGGAAAGTTAAGGAGTATATTGGGGTACGAAAGTTCGACGTTAATATCATACTTCCTAAATTTCTAATCGAAAATCTATGAGATTTAAATTGAATGCCTGCTGTAAGGGAGTCACCAATTATGCAAATTACCCATTAAAATGATATTTAAAAAAATATGGCAATGAACGTTTTTTGACAAAGCCTAAGTACTGACAATAATTAATTATGCAAAGTGTTCCCTAAATGTTCAGGTGAAATCGATGGCTTTTATAGTACATATGCACTCTGTTACATTTAACGTATGTATTAAATTGTATGGAAATTGAAGTATGCAGTCTAAAGATATTGCCTAACTACCAAAACTCATTAATTAAGCAAATTATTTATTAACAGTGTAAGGTACATCAGCAAACATTATAGGATACATACGATTTGTTATGGTTAAAGTATGTACGAATGGTACTGAAATTTAAGTATGCAGTCTTAAGACATAGCCTAATTACCAAAACTCAATTCAATCCATCGTCACCGAAGTGTCCAAATTGAAAGAATAAAAAAAATTCATGAAGAAATATATTCGTAAATTGTTTGTTATTCCGTATTCCAAAAACAAATTTGTTTAAGGCTGCTTTCACAAAAACTTGTTAGGGGGGGGGGAGATTTTAGGGGGGGAGACTTGAAAATTTTGGAATATGGCAGGGGGGTACTTGAAATTTTTTTAGGGTTTTACAAAAAATCTCCCGACCCCCCCCCCCCTAACAAGTTTTTGTGAAAGCAGCCTAACCGGGACAAAAACTGTGCTTTGCTATGATTGTCATTTCCTTCATTGACAACATATAACAGCTGCAGTGTGTTATAGGATATATATTTCAGAGGCAAGGGGATTAAATCAATGTGTTACAACTCATGTAACACAAACCAACGATTGACATAGTCATGATGAGCATGAGTTCTGTGCGATTCCGCGGACGTTTGGTTTCCATTGCTATTTTGTTTTTTTCTTTAGTCATTTTTTTGATGGGACAACACTTCACTTTTGAAAGACCAAAACACTCAGATGTGTCGACCAAGGCTGAGAAAGAGACTATTTCTTCAAAGGAGGTATTTTTGCCAAACACGTCCGAAACAAGAACAGCTGCAGATTCCAGTGATAAAGGTGAGACATATAAGATTTTTCTTCAATATCCACACCATGCCGCCAAAAATAAAATTGACTTTCAGTAAATTGTATCTTCCCGACTGTTATTGGCCAAACATTGTTCGAATTGATTTTTGTAAACTATGTCTTTCTACTTGATCTCTACAGACAAGTTTTGATTTTCTGTCAATTGTGTCTTCTTTCCATTGACACTGCAAAATTTAGATTTTCTGTTTGTGTCTTCCCACCTAATTATTTGATAATAGTTCTTCATTCTGTAAATACTTGACACAGCTTTGGTAAATGGTATAAACGTTTTATGTTCACTGAGATGATATTATCAAATTACTGACACCTGTACTTACTAGCTACCAGTCACGTTATAATACTTTAGGAATGTTTCTTGTTACACTCACAGTACTAGTATGCTGGGCGTTTCTGATAGCAAGTTTTCCCTAACGTGGCTATAGCTACATATTCACCCTGTTTTGTTTCTACACAGTCTCGATTACAACCTGTACATCAAAGTAAAATCTTAGTGTAAACGCTGAATGATGTTGAAAATGAGGCCACGTTCATACGCTCACATAACCAAGGCACCACGATCACCCAAGTGTGGAATCTATCGCATGATAGAACAATAGTTTATTTGTGTCTATATTTTAGTTTGCCTATATCTTTATTTCCGTAGTAGTTGTGTGTTTACCACAGTTGTATTTTTAATCAAAATTCTGTTACAGCTGGTAACAATATTAAGTAAAGTGGGGATTGGGCAGGATTTCAGAACTAAAGTGACCCAGCCTGTAACTCTATTTTTTCTTCTTTATTTATTATAATTTTATTTGTTTAAAGAGTGGAGTTCTTCAACCGCAAGACCTGCTCTCCTAATGTCGATGAGAAATCTAGCAGTAAAAGAAAATGAAATGAATACAATTCCATTCATTAAAAGAACTGAACAAAATTACACAAAACACTGTTACAGAACACTGACGAACCTAAACCCCTGCACACTGACAATAATGAGCTTTTGGGATTATCTTTTTTCAATTTTTTGTCAGTTAATTATCATGTTATCGGTATATTTACTTACAAAAATATGACGCTTCCACGATTCCATGTAATGGGAAGACATGGTTGGACATTTATGACGTCACATTTGACTTTGATTTAAATATGTTCGAGCACGTACAGAATGCTTGCAAAGTTGCCTATATATAACCAATTAAATCAAATCAGGTCCATTCGTAACTCCTTCTCTCTCTACTAAACCTGCATTCATTTTTGTTTCGCTTCTAGTACTTTACATGTATTGTAACTGTTTCCTTTCTGACCAAAAATGTTCATCAGCTTTAACATTGTAGATCAAATGATTTACAAAGGATATAAAACACAAACAGTTCAAAGTTATTTTAGCATTGAGCGTTCGATCTGTATTGGTCGACGATTCTCATCAGAATGACAAATTCCATAGTTACAACTGACCACTAGTTCAGCTGTGCAGGGTATTAGGTTCATCAGTGTACATTTTATTTTTGTAAATTTGCTCAGGTGTCTCCTTCCTGGTTGCCACTCACACCTTATACTACATATGCTGCCGCGCGTACGTCATATAACTTATAAGTTATAACACGATGAAAGTTCGTTGCCCACGCTAAGTCTGACCCGTGAGCATCGAGTACGCCCCGTGGCGTGCACAAGAGATAAATTGCTGTCTGACTCGAGTGTGTAAGCTCGACATATTATAAGCTCGATTTTTATTAATAATTGAGAGACTTTTAATAAGCACATTTTTATTATATTGTGATGACAGCCCGGAATGATAGCACACTGAATAGATATATCGACTTTCAGCATATCACCTGACAGCTTGCATACATATAATACTACTTAATCGGTTAGTTTCAATTGACTAAAATCAACATTTATTTCATTGTAGGGCGACCAGTAGCACCCGTTCATCACCATGCCTGTACTGTTCAATTAGCTGCGCCTGGTACATTTAAACCAGTGGCATTGGCAAGTCTACCAGGATCAGGTAATACCTGGGTCCGACATCTAATTGAGGAAGCCACAGGCTATTATACCGGATCAGTATTTCACGACTCCACGTTGTACGAGAGTGGTAAGTTGTTAAGTGTCTGATGGCGCTATTTATTGCATTTCGGACTTTCATGGCATGCACAATCCAACACGATAAGGTTTTGGCACCGTTTTAACCATGGGGGGGGGGGGGGGAACCGAGATGGATGGTTTGAGGGTAGTCACCTTTCCCCCTTACTGGATGCGTTTTTGGACGGAAAACGGAAATGGGTATTCATATTTTATTCCAAATTAAAGCAAGGAAATCAAATAATCGACACGTTTGCATCGCTTTTCTGTAGAGTAGAGTGGGAGTAAAGGCCCCACAA
The DNA here is from genome assembly GCF_964340395.1 of Glandiceps talaboti. Taxonomy (NCBI): domain Eukaryota; kingdom Metazoa; phylum Hemichordata; class Enteropneusta; family Spengelidae; genus Glandiceps; species Glandiceps talaboti. The sequence goes on from NC_135568.1 coordinate 2,235,546, forward strand.
AACTGGATTCTAGCTAGCCTAGTATTACATTCACAGATGCAAGAAGTGCGAACACTTTTAGTATAACCACAGTCAGTTTATGCATACACAATTTAATACTATCATTCTCATCTAACAGGTTTTATTGGTGAATATGAAGATAAGTATTCTGGAACAACACTGACAATAAAAACCCACTCACCTGGCACGAAAGGCCAATTTGCAGAGCTCACAGCTGCCATTTTGTTGCTACGTAGCCCCTTTGATGTGATTCTCACAGAAAGAAATCGACGGTCGACGAGAGACCATGTTGGATTGGCAACTTGGAAAGCCAGTTTGCGATTCGACACCGGTAAGTCGCTGTTGGGGCTGTAATGTTAGGGAGGGGGGATTTTCGTGGAGCATCCAATTTTCGCAACGAAAATAGGGTGAGGGGCATCCAAAATGTTTATGATTTATTGGAGGCCATTACAAAAAACAGTCAACGCTTTCATTACCAGAACATTTCGCTGGGAATGAAGTGGGTCCAAATGTACTCTGCTACTTCTTATTAAATAACGGAAACCCTAACCTCGAGTATATGTACCGTTGTATGTGTAGCTAAAGATTCATAGTCTGCCATCAGGTAATTCACTGGCACTAGCTGAACTATCACTGTCAGTGTCAGTGTCAGTGTCAGTGTCATTGTCACTGTCACTGTCACTATCATTTATTCCAATGACAAGTTTTTGCAATCATTCTGTGATAATGCCGAGTACATTTTTGCAGATACCTAGTCTCTGTTACCCAGACTCTCACCGCTGGGGCTCTCATATACGAAACCTTGCTTGGGGAGGTCTCGTAGGCTAGGCAGAGCCCCAAGTGGCTACAGTCTGGGTAACAGAGACTAACCTGATACCGATCTTTTACATGTCAATCTGCAATGACATTGAGTTGTGTAATCACTAAATTAGTCTGTGATGAAACTGAGTACAAGGCAATCTGTGACACTATGAAAATAATCGTTTTGGAAAAAAATCATTCGTAAATTTGGTATTTTCGTTGATTGCAGAATGGCAGGAGTTTGTTGATGATATTTTAAGCGGATACGAGAGGAGAGTCAGCAACTGGTTACTGCTGTCAGAAATGCCTGTATTGGTTGTACATTATGAAAACGTTAAAGCTGACCCTGTCAAAGAAATAGAAAAAATCGCCAAGTTCTTAAAATTCCCGCTAAGGGAGGAAAGACTTGATTGTGTGCGAGAAAACGTAGAGGGCAGTTTCCACCGAAATGTTACCGATTCAGACAAGGAAAAGGAGTATAATGTATTTACCACGAAGACGAAATATGACGTGTTGATGTCAATGAACCGAGTAGCGGCGATGTTACCTGAAACGTCACCGTTGCCATGGAAATATGCTCTGAGTCCATATCTAGGTAACTTACCAAATATTAAGTTAAACACACCTGTACAAAACCAAGAGCAAGACATTTCTACACCAACATAATTCACAGTATGTCTTTTCGTAGGAGAGTTTCAGCATCCATCCAAGTTTATTGCCACTAACCTGTCAGTAACCAGTAAGAAAATAACTTTGTACATCAACACAGTAAAATATGGGAGTGTGGTAATGGAATTTTGAGATTTATATCTTCTGGTAGTCATGTTTGATTAACAAGAAACGTAGACAAAGGAATAGAGATGTGACAGGGCTATCGACGTGTATGAAGTACCGAGACCAAACACCAGCCCGTTATTAGCAGGCAAAAATTGACATTAAATATGTGGCATGTGTTGCTATAACTTGCCTTCATGAAAGTATGCAATGTGAATAAACTTAGACACTGAAATAGTTGTACCATGAGATAATACTAGTAAAATACAAGGTTTTACATCCACTCAAGTTGATCGACACTGTCACTGACGTATCAGTAATAAATGAATAAGTACATGTCTTTAGGACAACAGAGGAAAATATGGGACTTTGAGATTTTAGATCTTCTGGCAGTGATGTTTGATTAACAAGAAATACAGACAAAGAAAATAGTAACTGTTAGAGATTAGTAGCATGTTTGGATATATACCCACACGTTTGATCCACCAACTATAAATGCATAGCAGTTGGTAACTGTCGTGAAACAGGGACAACTGTCATTGTATTATCAAGACACAACTTTACAATTCTAATCCCTTGACAGTTTCATCCACTTATTGAACTACCACAGTATCTGTTCATCAGTTACATTAGATCACTATATTTACATGTCAATGTTTAAGGTATCCCCAACGCCATATCAGTCAGTATAATTACCACGGCCATATGTCGGATAAATGAAAGATTGTATAGTTACGTCACTAGATGGCGCAATTCGGTATCAGCATTTTCGGCCTACAAATTACAATGATCATTCATATCGTTCATTCAGTACGTTCTATTTTTTTTTTTTGCAAACGTCAACGCTAGTGACAATCTCCCTAAGTTTAAACAGATCTGCAGTTTTTTTTTTCGTTTTCAAGGTGATATTTTAAGGTACTCATGAAGTTATTTTACATCAGTTTTGTTGACTTTTTTCTGTTAGTACCGCTGTGGCATCAATGAGTATTAGTAAAAACTCAGATATTCGGGAGTGAAAATAGTTGTGTGGTAGAACTAAACAATGATCTTTTATAATCCATATGAAACTACATGTGTACTGTTAATATGGATATTATGATAGTAATTGCGACAACCTAGGAGTCACTTATGGGCGTTTAACCATCACCCCCCCCCCCCCCGTCTGAGGTGAACAATCACGCTCCAAAATGGCTACCGAGATACAGCCTACTTTAGTGAAATGCCTCCGTTGATGTATTGTACTTTTTATGTATCATATCAAACTTTTATCCCATAAAATGAGATATTAAAAAAAATGTTTCTTCCTCAACTGTCGGCTTTGAATAATCTTTTCAGCATGGGTATCTATGTTCAACATTGAATGAACTGCCAAAAAAGGACATTTTACAATAAATTAACGTGACCAAATTCAAACTAGATTCGATTGTGTGTAGTTTTATAATATTTCTATTTGGGACGGAAACAATCATTTTCTCTTGCAAATCGCCCCCCCCCCCACCCCCAGCAAGAAAGATTGAAGCAGACATACAATTTCATGGCTGTCACCTACTACACTTAATGCAGATTTTGCTCATTTTTAACAGGGAAGGCCTTTTCAAGTAGTTCTAAAGTTCCGTCATATGTATAGACGTGTGTTATATACTTTTTTGTGTTTGCAAAACATTTGAGGACCCCCCCCCCCTTTTACTCCTGTAGCAACCTCCCCCCCCCCGCTATTTGTAGCTTTGCATTTTTTGAGTGGCCCCCCTCACCCCTCACCCCCACTACGGCCGTATAGACGGCTCCCTCCCTATGACTATGTGACTGTGTGAGCTCAGTAACTATAATGTACGGGTGCATTGATTGTCAATTTTTTTTTGAAATTGAAGTTGTTTGTGTTCGTGACAAACACATCGAGTCCCCGATAGCATAAGAGAAATACCAGAGAGTGACACACGTGCACCATGATGTCAGCCCCGTTTTCTCTGAATAGGACCACAGACAAGTGTCTGCGATTGTACAATACAGCCCTGCACTGAATAGCCTATGAATAGCCATTAGTTAATTCGTGCATAAACGTGTGATGGAACTCCGGCATTATTGTTTATTTACAAGTAGGCCTACAAAAAAGTCGCAAGCTCCGTTTCACTAAATTATGATCCTCCTGGTCTACTAACGGACTTGCTTTCTTGCTGAATAAACCACAATAAAAAACATGAAAGACAAAAACCATGCCGTGAGGACAGCTTGGCAGAAGGAAATACGGGGCAAAATAGACACGAGGTTTTGCGGTTTTTTAGCAAACCGCAACTATTTGGCCATTACGTAACTACTCTGGACGTACCGCCGCGATGCGACCTTGGTCACCTCGAAGGAACAACACAGACAGTAATTAAGGATGTCCTCTTTTCACTGATAACAATAGTGTGTATTTTTGTATAGATTCACTCATTCCACAAAGGTGTCTGGCGATCGGATAATCGCAGACATGTTACGTAACTGTGTTTGTATAGTACTATTAGTGGGCTTTTGTTTGAATGTCGACGTTTATTATTTGACATTTGTAATCCTGAAATGAACTTGGGGGACGTCGTCTCCATCTTTCGTTCCTATCCCTCATTAACAATCTTACACCCAAAATAATCACTCAAATGAAGTCCCGATAGTAGGTGAGGATTATGATATCGATATTGAGACCGTACTTCTCACCGCACTGTTTGCCTCAATCCATCTACGATATACTTGCAAAGACCTGACCTGAGGTAACCACACTTTTATGCAAATGAGTTACAATCGTTTCATGTGATATCCATCCGCTACACACAGCACAACGAAGTTTCCGTCACTATCAGAAAAAAAGCCAGTTGGAGAAAAAATGTGTCTCTCTACTGTCTGTTAATAATCAATGCGTGGGAAGTCGTACCTTTTATCGTTATCTCTTGTAGTAAGTAGGAACTCATTTACCTCCAGCGGACTTATATATAGTGGTAGACGTCCTAATTGACTGAGCTATTTCATCAATGTTTAGTTGTAGTTCAGTTGATGGCGCTGGTTTCGTACAATACTAACAGGAACTTACAACCCGGTGACTTAATAATCTACAGTCCTGTCACATTGGTTGGTCATCTGCACTTCAATACTTGAAAATATCACTGCAGTTCGAATATACAGGACCAGGCAGAGTAGAGGTTGCCAATAATACGGAGAGACAGGGACTCGGTAGTGATTATTTGGACGTGAACCAACTGTCTACTAGTCTACGATATCAAAACCTACTCAGTCTCAAGGTCAGTACAATACTAAAAGTGATCACGGGTTTACAGTAGTACAAAATACTTTCAATATGTGCCCATAGTGCATTCTCTTTATTTATTTTTCTGGCGAGTTCGTAGGATAGGCGACACTTCGTCCCAACTTTCGGTATCACAGGATTGAAACTTTGCTTTGCCGTATTTATTAATGTGAACTGTCGGCGGTATCAGAATCCCTTTCTCTATGTGACTGGTGTGGTTACAAATTGTGTGTATTTATCGTATGAACATGTGTTCCAACACGAGAAAAGAACACAACAATGTATAGCAATGAATCCATTCGGCGTGACTCGGGAGAGTTAAAATGTAAAGGAATATGTAAAACGTTTGAATTTCAATTATTTACAATCAGTCAAGTAACACAACCTTTTCCTAACATATCAATATTTACAATTACACTTTATAACCCCCAACCCTCATTCCGTTTTTGTCCACAACTCGATCGCCTCTCCTGACATTGAATGATCAAAGATAACGTAATATACAAATTGATGCAGACTTGAATAGCTAGCTTGCCCGACAGTGTTTATTTTCTGGTTTACAGGGTCGTATTTCCGCCTAAATATTTTGAAATACAGGACAATGTCGCGTCGACACAAGAGGTTGTCAGTACTCTGTAGTAACGTTCGTTAGTTTTGGAAAATTATCATTCGTGTCACGGAGTGCTACCTCCAGTGTTTTATGTGATCACTGTGAAGACGCGTCAGTATAACTAGTACTTATGAACAAGGTGTGGATAGTTTGAGTGACTCCAGCCTGTAGGGACGAATCGATTAGAAAATGAAAGTCGAGACGACCGCCTCGAAAGTAATAGACAATCGAGAGATGTGTGATTGTTGTCATATTTTCAATCACGTGGAATGGTCTCATCTTTCATGCCACGTACAACGCGATGGAGACAATCGTCTGGCATGATTTATGCTAGTCCTGCTTGCATACGGAGTAATCCGGGACTCGATTCTGACAATTGTCCCTGCTATTTCTCCCTACTATTTTTTTTGTTTAGAGTCAAGTCAGCAATATAGACTCGTGCACCGCCTGTAAGCAGGGCTAGATTTATGCTAACTGTACGCCGGCCATATAAAAAAATAGGGAACGATTTTGATTACAATAATGGCCATTTGAGTTATTCTAAATACTAGTAAGTTTACTTTTACTGCAGTGAAGTGGTTCATTAATTTTAGTTATACTAGTACTTGGAACTTTATACCTGCCATCATTTCTTTGAAAACTTACTGTTTATAAAATGAAGTTAAATTTATTACCTCTCAACAAATGTCTGACTTTTTAAAGTAATATCAGACATATTTAAGTTCTTAAAGATGAACTGAAAGATATGACTCATTGATCTAAAAAGGGGCACTCCCCTTCTAGCCTCCAAACTAAAGACTATTACAATGGTTTTTCAGTTTTGGGAGTCTTGTTAAAAAAAAACTAAAGTAAATACCATTCCCCCACCCCCATCCCCTGCATACCTTGGAATTCAAAATTCAAATCAGATGTGATTTCTAAATGTAATAATGACAACCCGGTAGGGATTACCAGTGATATCATAGGATGTAATGTGTATGGAAAAAAGGGAAAAAGCCGAAAAATGCTGAGTCAGCACTTTTCTAGTTGATATGTTATTTCAATGAATGAGTGAATGGGGATGTCAAATATATTAAGTGTAGAATTTTGGTGTTTTTACTGACAAGTTATCTGCAACAACACTTTGATCACAGGTTATAGATCTAGGCATTGTCATAGGTCAAGTTATCTGCATCTACCTTGCCTGCAAAAAAACCAAAAAAACCCCCCCAAAACTGCCAAAATTTAAATGACATGTGATTTCTTATAGATACATACAGAGACACACACTACAGAAAGTGTACATTTATGTGTTTAGCATATGTACACACACACACACACACACACATACACACACACACACAATGTATGTACATACGTATGTACATACACACACACATACACACTTGCCAAACAATGAAAATGTACACATACTCTGTTATACACATACACCCCCACATACTATACATTTTTCCACATAAAGCACTAACCCACACAGAGTGTTTGTTTGTATATAGCAATTTCTATGTTATGAAACTGCTTGCATATAGCAACCTACCCATGGTCGTTATTTTGAAATCTAAACTGATATTATTCACAATGTCTTGAGTCTGACTCACAAAGATAGACATAACATTGAGAGATCCACACCCATGGGTTAAAAATAACTTGAATGTGTAGAAATTTGTAAACTGTGCCATTTTGGGTATGCTGAAGTCAGTGTTACACATACACTAGAGATTATGCATACTCAATGAATACCAAAAACAATATTCCATACAAGTATTCAAATGATATGCAAATTACTGTATTCAAATGATATGCAAATTAAATGCAAATGTGAAGTGAGTGCTGGTGTGGGTACTCAGGGTATTTGTACTCATGCTTGCAGTGTTTTCTGCTGCACTTTCACACATAGCGAATGTTTGTGCAAATACTATGAGTATCTCACTATCATGGGATTCTGTCATAATTATTTCTGTAGAAGTTTACTCAGTACAACAAATATAAAAGACGTTTATTATACCATTTCTTCAGACATGAAGATTCTTCCCCGGCTGGCCATCAAATTATTTGAACTACTGAAAGAAAACAACAACAAAGAAAAACCTGAACAATTAATTGGGGAGGGAGTGATTTAAATGAAATTGAAATTGAAGGGGGAGGGGATGGTGTGCCCTCTAAGCAAATTTGACAGTGTTACACCACTCAGTGACAACAATTCCTTGTGACGCACCAAGACCATAATCGTCCTGGGGCTTCTCCCCTTAATTGATGTATATGTGCCGCCCTTTTGGGTGCATTTTCTAGCCCTTTGGTGTAAAATGGGATGTTTTTTTTTTAGCTGAAGAGTCTAAAACGGGGTCCACTTTGCATTGTTTTCGATTTTGCTTGATGATGATCCCATCAGTTATATGCAAATTATGTCTAAAAATGTGGGGTTTTTTGTAAAAAACTATTGAGCAGATTGGGTTGAAATATGATGGGAACATTTTTAGTGGAGTTTAGAATAAGAATTGTTCATGACATGATGATCCCATAAGTGATATGCAAATTAGGGTGAAAATGTGTCTTTTTCGTCAAAAATCTATAATTCCAAAACTACTGAGCAGATTAGGCTGAAATTTGGTGGAAACGTTCTTATGGGTGTTTAGATTAAGAATTGTTCATAACATGATGATCCCATCAGTGATATGCAAATTAGGTCTAAAAATGTGTCTTTTTTGTCAAAAATTTATTGTTCCAAAACTATTGAGCAGATTGGGCTGAAATTTAAAGGGGATGCATCTGGGTTTGTGTAGATGAAGCTGTATTCATAACGTTCTGATCCCATCAGTGATATGCAAATTCGGTGTAAAAGTCTCAATTTTGGTCATAAACTTATATCTTGAAACTGCTTGGTGAATGGGTTGAAGTTATACAGTTAAAAGGAGAAGGTGCAATAACACAGACTGGTGTTAATGTGCCACTCAGTAGATGGTTGGAAAGTGACCAGGGCAATTTAGGGTTTCAGGTCCAGACATGATGTGTAGGAGAAGTATTAAATACCAAGGCCAAGTCTTTACAGATCAAAGAAGGATTACCCAGTATCTGTTATTTGTACTACTATGTGAGTAGTGATTACACAACTCAAGTGGAAGCGGTGATTATATATTCTTAAATTGGAAGGATTTGTTGATACATGTTTGTTGTCACTGTTATCAACTGATACGATTGGATAGTGACACTGATAGTTTGGATCCTCTAATGATAGCCAGATTTTGTTGTTGTGAATCAAAACGAGAAAAACTGGCATTTCTTGTGAGTTACCACATAGTTAAGAGATAGGTGAAAACCAAATTTTGGTGTGTTAATAGAAGGTCAGCCTAGAGGGCAGACTGTTTGGATCTCAGTATGTTTTTCTTTCAAGATGCCACAATATAGTTTCCCTAACTGCTAGATGTAGTAGAATGATGGAGTCTTATTTAGGTGGTCCTCACATGTGCCAATCTTTTCATTTATTGCCAGTCTTAAGGTGGTCCTCACATGTGCCAAACCTTTCATTTATTGCCAGTCTTATACAAGTCATGTATAGGGTGATTCTTACAAGTGTCACACTTTCATTAAATGCTACATGTACATGTAATAAAGTGATAGTCTTAAGGTGGTCCCAGATGTGCCTCAAGTTTCATCGCTATAGGTTGTGCAGTGTCTTAAGATGGCTTTTACAAATGCAACATGTCATATTGGCAAGCATGTTTGTGATGGTAATGCTATACTGTATACATTGTCTTTTGTTACTTTCTATTAAACTTTGTTACTCATGATTATAACAACTGCATTTAGTTGAAGTATTTTGTCTGATAGAAGTTGACTGTGAATGCAGTGGCTTTTTTATCTCATTCTTAATTCAAGTACTTTTCATTATGTGGGTATATAGTTTGGGGCAAACCACAATAATAGGTTGTAAAATTGAATGTAAGTACACACCCTACCCTAGAGGCAATTCAGTTTGGTATTGAAAGGTATGAGACAAAAGTGGTGTTACTCAGTCAACAGCTGTCTATACTCAGATTATATAGTGAATGAACTCAGGCAAAGCTGAGGGCTGTTACTTTGGGAATAATATGATAGAGCCCTATGCGCCACATACTGACATGGCAGTAAGCAGTATCTCTCACGCCATGCAATGCCATGCCACACGCCACATACTACACTGTGGTAAGCAGTATCTTTCACGCCGTGCAATGCCATGCCACACGCCACATACTACACTGTGGTAAGCAATATCTTTCACGCCATGCAATACCATGCCACACGCCACATATGGTGGTAAGCAATATCTTTCACACCATGCAATGCCATGCCACACGCCACATACTACACTGTGGTAAGCAGTATCTTTCACGCCACGCAATGCCATGCCACACGCCACGTATGGTGGTAAGCAGTATCTTTCACGCCACGCAATGCCATGCCACACGCCACGTATGGTGGTAAGCAGTATCTTTCACACCACGCAATGCCATGCCACACGCCACATACTACATGGGGTGACACAATCTCCTATCATCTATGCATCTACAGCCATAAGAATGGAAATGATTATTATAATATGTCTTGGAATGGAATACGGTCCCCGACTATCGTTCTATTAAAACCAATGTTTTCTATATTACTCTACCAAACAGCTGTTTTTCACACCTCAAGTTTTATTCTAATGGGAACTTGTCCTGTAATTAAAAACATTATTTTCTTTCTTAACTTACATGGGTGCAGAATACGATAAAACAATGAAACTTTGGTAAAGGTCGTTGACACCATAACAAGGAGTAGACATTTGACCTAGTTATTAAACTAGGTTCGGTACGGCTATTCATGTAACATAAGTGGGGTGTTCATCTATAGATTGGTTTACAAACCCAAACAGTTTTCAATAAGTACCGAGAAGGATGTCTTTAGCATTCATGTCATAGTGATGCTTGGAAATGGATGGAAGAAAAGACAAAAAGTCCATGCATAATTCTTATTAATTCTCGGTGTATTTAAAAGCATGATATGAAATGTAAAGGTAGTCAGTTATTCATAATTACAGGTAGTTGCCAGTGAAAGTGATGAATGTTTTCTTAGAGCTTGCTAGCTAATTAGTATTACAGGGCTTGAAATTAACGTTAGTCTCATGTCCACAGACTACCAATTTTTGTGATGGGGTTACCATAATTTGCAGACAGTAGCCCACTCAGGCTACCACTGATTATGCAATGATTTAAAGGATGGAAGATTTACAGACATAAAAATATTTTAATAACAGATATATTTCCAATAGAGACACTCTGTTTTTAGTTCAGAAATATAGGACTAGTGGTTACCATCCTTGGGCTACCAATTTCTGAAATTGGTAGCCCACTGGAACTACCGTTTGGGAAAAAGTTAAAAAATGTGTAAAAAGTTTGTTATTGTACGTACAATAACATTTATGAACAATTTACAATGTACTGACTTACAGACACAAATTTGGTCTTTGTTGTTTCACATTGATTTTTCAAGTAGGAAGCCATAATAAAATTTGTTTTATACATTAAAAATCCAAAATAAATACCCAATCCTCATCCATATGGTCACTTTAAAGTAGGATTATGAAAGTATCACCAACATGTACAGATACACTTACTGTTTTAAAAACATTTTTTTTTAAAATTTTAACCAACCGACCAGTCCAGCATTTTAAGATGTTACGATGAGAAACATAACTATGTATGAGTGGTTTATATGTGAAAGTGAGGCTTTTGATCTCATTCTGTTGTCTGTATGTCAGAAGTAGTTCAAAAGTATATATTATAGTTTTGTTTGCTATAATTGTATTACAATGAACCTATAGTGGAAATTATTTTAGAAAATGCAATAAAAATGACAACTCAAATATGTCAACATTTTATGAAAATTTGTAGATCTTAATGTAGCAGGATATTCAGATGATGTGTGTACTTGAACTCTGAGACAATGTCAACTTTATATATTATTAGAAAATGGGGTATTGTTCAACTTCAACTAAAAGTGGTGTACGTCTGAATATACAGATTCATAAGCAAGATTTAACATTTCACATAGTGGGACCTGCAACCACTAGTTCTGTCAGCAGGACCACTGGATTTTTTAAGGCACTGGTCCGGGGACCACCAGTTCACAAAATGATTTGTTCACCCCTGGACGTCAATGTGTAGTTATGAATAAAGAGTATTTTGGCACTTTAAAACAAAACAGTGAAAATATAAAGAAAAATATTTAGTACTTTGAGCATTTTGACAGTACAAATTGCATCAGAAATAGCAAAGATTTATTTTATCAGACATTTTTTTCAATAATTATTATTTTTTTGTGCTGGGAATGGCTCCCGGAGTCCCAGCGATTTTCTTTTTATGCAGACATATACACATATAAACACAATCGCACATTTCTATTGAAATCTGAGGCAGGATTTATTAGACATTGTATAAACTATTTGCATGATGTTGTCACTGACCTTGTACAATTACTAGATTTAGGGATACAATACAAAATTTGATTAAACTGCAATAAATCAAAAAAGTGTGTCCCTGAAAATTTGAAGTCATCCACAAATTTCAACAAAAAAACTGAAAAAAAATAAATTAAAAAAAAATTGGTGCAAACTGTATCCTAAGAAGTGATTTGTTTGGGATAAAAATGTGAATTGGGAAAATGTTCCTAACTTGCAATAAATTAAGTCTGGTCATGAAAATTTGAATTTATGTTGACAAATTTTATCTACAGGTTTCAAGAAAAACCTAAATTTTATCAATATCGATACAAACTATATTCATATTTGAAGTGTTTTGTTTTGGATAGAAAAGTGAGAATTTGCGGTAAATAACAAATTCTGGTCGTTAAAATTTGAAATTGCCTAAAAATTTCAACAAAAGGTTTCTAGAAAAAACCTAAATTTTATCAATATCGATACCGACTATATTCATAAAAGTGTTTTGTTTAGGATAGAAGAGTGAGAATTTTCTACAAATTGCAGTAAATAACAAATTCTGGTCATTAAAATTTGAAATTGCCTAAAAATTTCAACAAAAGGTTTCTAGAAAACCCTAAATTGTATCAATATCGATACAGAGTCGTAAAAGTGTTGTATTTTAGATAGATGGGTGAGAATGCTGTTACTGGCAGCACAATATGGTACTGTTTTGGTTACATCCTGTTTTATAGCTAGATGTGTCCTTGACCGTTTTAGCAGCTTGTCTTTTTTCTCGGCTTCCTTTATATTATTTTTATTCTAACTGTGTGACTACATTGTTTGACTTGTTTCTGAAACAATATAATCACGATTGAGAAATGCATTCAACTGCAGAGACTGATGGAGTCTTATTTTGCTGTGGATGAGTGAATTTCTGGAATATTTTTAGAAATGTGTTATAAATGAGGATCACCATGGTGATGTCATGGGAATGATTGAATGATGATAAGGTATGTATAACAACCTTAATGAAAATAACCTCATTCTAGTCAGAAGTAGCATACACAAAAATGAACGCTAAAAATATTTTCTCCCGGAAATTTGATCTTATCAAGGTTGATTTGTGATCACACATCTCATTAACTAAAGATAAAATTTAAGGTGACATTTTGTATAATGGTAGCACTAGATGAAGTGTACATTTTAAAACCCATGGATTCACACTTGTGGATCTACCTGAGTTCCCCAGTCATTTTACCAGGGTTCCCTACCATAGAGTTTTTGTTAGGGGTGGTAAGTAGGTAAAATTTACCTGGGTTCCCCTGTCATTTTACCAGGGTTCCCTACCATATAGTTTTTGTTAGGGGTGGTAAGTAGGTAAAATCTACCTGGGTTCCCCTGTCATTTTACCAGGGTTCCGTACCAGTGTTTTTGTTAAGGGTGGTAAGTAGGTAAAATCTACCTGAGTTCCCCAGTCATTTTACCTGGGTTCCCTACCAGCGTTTTTATTAAGGGCGGTAAGTATATAGGTAAAATCTACCTGAGTTCCCCAGTTATTTTACCAAGTTCCCTATGAGTGTTTTTGTTAAGGGTAGTAAATAGGTAAAATCTACCTGAGTTCCCCAGTTATTTGACCAGGTTCCCTGCAGTGTTTTTGTTATGGGTAGTAAGTAGGTAAAATCTACCTGAGTGGAGTGGTGTGGGGATAGAGTGGTAAGGGGGGTGGGATGTGGGTTGTTATTATGCAGTATTCTTAAAAACATTCATCAGGTTGGTAAATATCGTAATGATTAGTTCTTGTATCACAACCTAGGGTTCTAATTATTTACAAGTAACGTTTCACCAGTTCTGGTGAGCAGGCTTTGCCAAACTCAGTGTCTGCTTAACAAGAAGGCCGGCTAACGGACAGCTTGACTAATCCTGTCCATATGAACAAGCAAAGTGTTACTTGACATGTGAGTATAATAAAAAACCTGTGGTCCTGACACAAGAACTTATTATTACTAATGTTATGCAGTGTTTTTGTAAAGGGTGCCACTATGGTAGGTATTCATTGAGCTGGTATAGTATGACAACTTAAAAATAATACAACAGTACTTGTCCACAACATATCGTATATGTTAACTGGTTACCACATTTTTCTGTCTAAGAGTTGTTACTAACAGGTGTATGTTTTCAACATAAAGATCACATAAAGTGTTCATTTAATCAATTCTGAAGCCAATTTGTATACCATTGAAGTGCATTCACGCCCAAAAGGTGTCACAAAGTGTTACCTTGACCTTGAACATTGTTATATATACATACAGCTGACATCATTCAAATGTCAAATGTCATTTTTCTCTCTCTACTGTAGAGGTAGGTGAATCAACTCATACATAGACTGGAGAATACAGCTTGGGCCATATGTTGTGTACATGTACATGACACACAACATAAGGGGTTTTCGGTGGCCGAGTGGTTAAACCACTTGCCTCTTACCACTGTTGTCAGGGTTTGAACCCATTTAGGGTTATCAGTGGCCGAGTGGTTAAACCACTTGCCTCTTACCACTGATGTCGTTGGGGTTAAATTTACCACGCTATAAGTAAGAAGAGTGTCATTCAGTTTGACTCTACTGAACAACGCAGGTTTTCCCGGGTTTGACTCTACCGAACAACATAGTTTTTCCCCGGTTTGACTCTACCGAACAATGCAGGTTTTGCCCCAGGTACTCCGGTTTCCTCCTGCTTTAACACTGAACCCATTAGGGATATGGCCCTCACTGGACTTCTTGGGTTATAAGTGTTTATATACTTAAAGAAATATGCAGTTTAAATGCAGATTATTATTATGTAGGATAGTGCTTGCCACGTTAGAACTCACAAACAAAGACAGAGTAAAGAGAACTGAAGACAAAACAAGGACATCCATGGCCCAATTAATGTATATTATGTTGTCTTATAGTAGTATATAGGCTATTTCAGATCTCATAAAGGCTAGTACAGAGAACACTTGATTAAGACAAAACTAAAGAATACTGGTCCCAGACCAATGCTGTGTACTGTGACACTAAGCTGTTTCAAAACTCAAAAACTATTATGCAGATTGAGAACTGGGAATTAAAACTCGATAAATCTAAAGAACATATAATACCCTCTAGGCTAGCTATATTTTAAAAACTAACTTGGAAATCTTGATAAATCTAAAGAACACATGGGTTCAATGCTTATATGTTATAATACTAGCTCTATTTAAAAACTTATGTAGTGGACATGAAAACTTTATAAATCTGAAGAAAATATACATTTTTGTATTCCCAATATTTATATTACAATACCATGGACTATTTCTAAACTCTACATGCTTACAGGAAACCGTGGCATATATAGGGTTAAAGTTCTTTAGAGTACCCACCATGGCAAGACTGAACTGACAACTCATGGCCTAAAGGCTATTTCAGAACTCAAAAACTAGATACAGCTAGAAAACCGAGAACACTTGATAAATCTGAAGAAGACGATAATGGGCCCAATATGTCCATGTATGTATTGTTACGATAGTTCAGAAGTTAAAAATTAAACAGAATAAGGATTGATCTGAGCCTGTCAGGTTAGGATTAGACTTAGGGTTGATTAAAGTGGCCATATGGATGAGAATTTGATATTTATTTTGGATTTTTATTTGATAAAACAACTTCACCATGTTTTTCTACTTGAAAAAATAATGTGAAATAACATATACCAAGTCCATGTTCGCAACTCAATAAACAGCAAAACACT
This sequence comes from Glandiceps talaboti, assembly GCF_964340395.1. NCBI lineage: Eukaryota > Metazoa > Hemichordata > Enteropneusta > Spengelidae > Glandiceps > Glandiceps talaboti. The sequence goes on from NC_135568.1 coordinate 2,251,196, forward strand.
AAACAATGTGTAAAATGTTTGTTATTGTACATACAATACCAAACTTTTTACACTTTTTCTATCTTTTTGCAATGTATCGAGTTATGAACATGGACTTGGTATATGTTCTTTCGAATTATTTTTTCAAGTAGAAAAACATAGTGAAGCTGTTTTATCAAATAAAAATCTAAAATAAATACCAAATTCTCATCCATATGGCCACTTTAAAGACAATGACAGGCTTTATATCCTATGCAATGTTTTTCATGTAGAAACTAGCCTATAGTGCTCTTTCTATGTGGTGATATCGTAAATTCTTTATTCACCCTAACTTGATAAGAGTGTATGCCTGTGTTTTCTCAACGTCAGTATTGATACATGCCGGAACAAAACATGGACAAGTTGTATGTAGTCAATCTGATTGAAATCTGATGTGGGAATACGGCTTGATGGAATATTTACCTCTATTTCCTTTGTATGTTATTGTTTGTCTTTGATTTGTTGTTCTGAGACTCAGTGAGAGTGAGTATTTTGCGATGGGAAGGAAATGGAGTTAAATAAAACAATCAAGTCATATTCCTACTGTCATCATGGAGTGTGGAGTCATGATGGGTGAATGGTTAGCGTGACCGGCTTGGAATCTACAGGTTGCAGGTTCGAGCCCTGTCGCTGCCTGCTGTTTGTTTCTGACGGTGGCTAAAGTCCTTGGGCAAGATTTGAACCACGACTGTGCTTCAGTCAACCCAGCTGTATAATTGGGGACCTGGTAGGATGTAGGTTGCAATGTGAAGGCTTTAATCCTATGCGCTGAAATGGCTGCAATGGATTGTATGCTCCCCGGGGAGTTGAGGAAGACTGAAGGGCCGTTGTGCCGTTCTGATCCGAGCCAGGGGTAATAAATTGTAAAGCGCTTTGAATACGGTGTGGGAAAGCGCTATATAAGAACCCAACATTATTATTATCAGATTGAACTCTTTCTTATATTAGTAAGTGTAATCCTGTACATTTACAAGATAAAAGTTTGGCATTATTAGCCAGGTAGACAGACAGACAAACAGACAGACAGACAGAGAGACAGATAGACAGGTAGCCAGACAGACAGCTGGACAGACAGACAGACAGACAGACAGGCATACAGACAGCCGGACAGATAGACCGAGAAACAGACAGTCAGACAGCCAGACAGACACAGGCATACAGACAGCCGGACAGACACAGACAGACAGACACTGAGACAGACCAAGAAACAGACAGCCAGACAGACCGAGAAACAGAAAGCCAGACAGTCAGGGGAGGGAGGGGTAGTTATTCATTTAAGTGCCATCCTAGGTTTTAACACTTGTAACAAATTAACTTGTATAACAAAGCATGAAGTAGGTGTTCTCAGAATATTATCAAGAGAGCTCAGTGATCATACAGGCTTAATCAGAGAATGGATTATTTTGGGATTATACTTGTATAGGGCAAGCCTGTAGATATCGGTGGAGTTTATATTATATGCCTTGCTAAGTCCTTCCATACCAGTACATTATACTATTCTAACAATAGAGGAAGGTTAAAGAAATAAAAAAAGATAATAAAAGAGGAATGAATTGAAAGATTGATAGCTGTATACTATATAAGGTCACCTGTCAAGGTCATTGACCTCTTAATATCTTTTTGCAGCTTACTTACCAATTAGCATATATGTCTGCCATTCATGTGTGACTTTACAGTAGCAATTTAAATAAATAAACATTGATTGACATGCCAGTATACATTGCAAAATTGCTTTATTATTGGATTATATATGTTCCTTTATAGGCCTAATTGTGGTTCAGGGTTATACTCAATTTTAGAATAGGTAGGGTAGGTAGATTTATTTTGATTTTGTTTTTTTCTGTGTTAGTGTCTAGTTCAGGTTTTCCGTTTTTTTCCAAATGGTCTCTGTGTTGTTTATTTCATCCTATCAGATATAAAGCCATGAAGAATAGTTTTAGAGTGTCTTTTTAAGTTGATAGCAGTTTCCGCATCCACTATATTTCATGAGACTTCACATTTTTTGCGATTTTATTATTTTTTTCTCAAATACGTAAAAAAAGTTAAGAATCGGCAATTGAAAGCTAGGTGGGGTCAGGTAACTGAAACCAAGCAATTATATTTTTTAGGCCTTGTCACTGGAGATACTAGTATGTTAGATTGTGCTTTGGTAAGATGTTATGAAAGACAAATTAACTAGATCATGTGGTGTGTGTGTGTGTGTGTGTGTGTGTGTGTGTGTGTGTGTGTGTGTGTGTGTGTGTGTGTGTTTGTGTGTGTGTGTGGTGGGGGGGGGGTTCCATAAGTATACAGAGATACTTTAGCTTGATATACAGATTGTAATTCAAAGCTACACTTAGCTGTAACTGGGGTAATATTTTTTTTCAAACTAACAATCAATTTATTCACAGAAACTTGTTAAATTACTAATAATTAGACATGTATATGTTAATTAGGGTTGATGTTATACATGGCGCTACTGTTACAGAATAAAATCATGATTACTTAAAGTACTGCTTTTTGGGTATGGGCACAAAAATTAATTTTATTTTATTTATTGTACATACCATATTATGTGACTGTACAGCTACTCAAATATGCTTTAACTACAGGGTGTACAATAATACATTGAAGCTGTGAAAACTGTCACTGTACATTGAGTACAGTTGTATTTAGATGTATGACCCTACTCTATTGGCCTATTTGTGTTGGATTTAAAGTGAATTAACAAAAGGAAATTGTGACAGTTTGAAAGTGATGAATTAGGCATTTTATAATATGCATTAAATCTTTCAAAAGAAAGGTAATGTACGTATATATGTGCAATGGTTACAATTCATACATACATCAGCATGTGATTGACCTCTTCAGAGGCCATGAAGGTCAGTGACCTTTTACAGTCGCTATGACAACTAATGATAATATAGTATTGAATTTATCTTTGTTAGTGATTTTTTGAATAAAGAGATGAACAATTTGAATGTATCTATTAAACATATGGCAATATTATATTCTATGTCTGCTCTGCTGTTAGATAACTGAGGATTAAAAACAAAATCAAAATGTTGTAACAGTTTTATTAGCACAACTGAAGTGATACTGATAAGTGCTTTAGGCATAGAGCGGTGTCTGTCCGTCTGTCTCTCTGTCTCTCTGTCTGTCTGTCTGTCTGTCTGTCTATGTGTCTCTATGTATGTCTGTCTGTCTCTGTCTATGTGTGCATGTGTGTGTGTGTGCATGTATGTGTATGTGTATGTGTGTGTGTATGTATGTGTGTGTGTCTGTGTGTCTGTGTGTGTGTGTGTGTGTGTGTAAATTTTACACATTTATTTATGTTTTGCATTGTATAGCGTTACAAACAAGGACTTGGCATATGTTGTTTCACATTAATTTTTCAAGTACAAAGCAATAATAAAGTAGTTTTATAAATTAAAAATCCAAAATAAATACCCAATCCTCATCCATATGACCACTTTAATATTTAAGAATCATTATGAACTTTGAACTCTATGATGAAGATATAGAGTGTCAATTATCCAGTTTTTCAGGTCGTTGAAACATCGTAATAATATGGACACTCTTGTACCATGACCAAGAGTTCTTACATCGTTGCAAACCACAGCCTGTTTTATGGCAATGTTCTCAACGAGCCTCCCACTGGCCGTGGATGCATTTATTACTTATCGTGTCACTCACTCAGTAACGTTTCACCTGTTGATTGACAGGCTTTGTCAAACTATCCATTTGCTGGCTTTACCGCTAGGTGACAATTATTTGCAGCTGTTTGCTATGAAAATGAGATGAAATTTATCATCAACGTGTTTTGCTGAACTATCAGACCATGTTTTAATTGTATTATTTCAATAATCTAGACTTTGTCAATTCAAAATAAATGCTTGAAAGTTCAACAATTGTTCTCAAATTTGTTTTTCTCGCTTTCTTCGCAGACAAATTCACCTATTATTTTAAAAGTCTTAATGAAAAAATATGAGAGTGTAACAAAATATAACCTGCAGCTGCAGTTATATGTGTAATATGTGTAATTAGTAATTTTGGTCAATTAAATATGGCATCTGTCGAATAAAAATTATCTGACGAAGGATGCAGGTACACATTGCTATTGTACAGTTGCAGGTGTTAGCTATGAACTGTTGATGTGTTAATTGTACATCTATGACAAGTAAAATAATGATGATGATCCTTTATATTACATTTAGTATTACTTTTTATTAATCTAGATATGATGATAAATAAGGAAGGACAAACTGGAAAATCAATCACCCTTGGTTAAATCATTGTCATGGCAACGATCTATATGCATGAAATGAAAATATATGATGTACAGGAGAGAGAAATTGATCAAAATGAATATAGACTGACAGACAGACAGACAGACAGACAGACAGACAGACAGACAGACATAGAAAACAGACAGACATTGACTGACTGACTGATAGACACACACAGACAGACAGACAGACAGAAAGACAGACAGATAGATAGAAAACAGACAGACAGACTGGCAGACACAGACTACGGACAGACAAAACAGTCACACACACAGACATTGACTGACTGACTGACTGACTGATAGACAGACACACAGAGACATATCAACTGGCAGAAAACACAGACAGACAGACAGACAGACACAAAGAGACAGAGACAATAAAGACACAGAAAGAGACAGACAGATGCAGACAGACAGTGACACAGATTATAAGTAACCCATTAGTTTTAATAAACATGTAAATGTTGATTGATATACAACATATTAATTGTGATTTAACAGACGATTAGGAAGTTTTTATCTAAGTCTTCTTTAATTTACAAAAGTTTGAGAAATCTATACTTGCAATAAATGTCATAATTTGCATATACAAAAAAAACGGTAGAATAATATCTTCCAATTAAGTTATAATTGACGTACAAAATGACATTTTCATTTTCGTTTATCTAACATATGAAAAAATTGAATTGCCATTTGATTTTAATCAGAATTTGATATTTAGTAACATTTGTAAGTTTTCTGTTTTGCAGGAAGACAAAATTAAATGTAACTTTTAATAGGCAAATGGCAGATCTTTATAAAAGTTTTCACTATGTCAGATTATTTGACAATGTGATATTCTATGATTAAATTAATGTAGTCTGCACCTGGGAAATAAAACTAAAAATTTTTTCTGTTACTTTGTTCAGAAAAGACAAACTTATTCTCAGTTCAAATCAAGGAAGAACGTGAGGGGTCACCATACAAACTTTTGAAATAAAAGTCAAAATGGTATCAAAATTTAGTCATCTTAGAATCCAATATGGCCACCGCCAACTGAATTATCTCTATGGGAAAAATAGTCTCAGTTACCCAGACTCTCGCCGGTGGGCTCTGCCTCCGAGACCTCCCCGAATGAGAGCCTGGGAAAACCACATTCCAACTCGCCCGCGACAGAAGTAGCGGCTGGAGCAGTGCATAATGGTTAGTACTTCCATGTCCAACATTGCAGGCTGAACAATTTGGGTGTAGATTATAACTTCTCAAGTGATTGGTATATTTTGATTATAACAAACAGGCCTCGTAGCCCATTTTTTTATGCTTGGAAGAAATGTAATATGTAACTTTCGTCACGGGTAGTTGCAACATGGTTTTCCCAGACTCTCATTTGGGGAGGTCTCGTAGACAAAGGCCCCCAGTGGCGAGAGTCTGGGTAACCAAGACTATGGGAAAGTAATATACGTAGATTTCCTTGAAAAGAAGACAGTGAGCATCAAAATTTCTTTTATTATTTCAAAAGGACCAGGAACAAGCTTTCATATGGAAAACATTTGAGAGATTTTAAGTCCTAGAAATTGGTTCCCAAATCATAAGGTGCATTCTACCTTAACAAACTGGAAATGTTTTGTGATATGAAATACATATATTAAATTGTTTATAGATATTTTGATATTAAAATAGGTTGTTAAATTCAGTGTTCTCTCAGTCTCTACAATTTTTTTTGTTAAACAACAGCATCATTTTCACTGATATTGGTCCATCTTTGGCATTTCCGTGTATACGGTCAAAAACATTTGTTTGGCTATTGCAATGTGTAAACATGTAAAAATGCACTAAATTTAAATGAAATTGTAGCATTTTTATTTGAAAACGTTGCTGCATAAAACACAGCCTTAAAAGTTTTATACTTCCTGATATGCAGTAATGCTTTTTGTAATTAAAATTACTAACTTTTGCCCCAAACAAGGTGATAAAATTTAGTTTTGTAATATTCCAAATTACTCCTTCTGCAAAGCTTTTCCATGTTGGTCGTAATTGGAGAGGGGAGGGGGGGAGGGGGGTTAACTCCCCTTAATTGAGTATATGTATATGTGTTGCCCTTTGGGGTGCGTTTTCTAGCCCTTTGGTCTAAACTGGAGTCTGTTTTTTTCAAGCTGAAGAGTCTAAAACGGGGTCCACTTTGCATTATTTTCGATTTTGCTTGGTCTAAAATGTGGTCTATTATCCTTATCACATCATAAAGTTATTGCTATTAATTGTCCAAAAATGTTGCCTCCAAAGGAAAATGTATTTAGGTCTAAACTTTCATCATGTAATGGTCTAAAATGGAATATAAATTTTTGGTCAGAGTGGGTCTAAAATGGGGCCTGGGGTTTCCAGGGCCACATACCCCTACCAGACCTGGCTATTGGTACCACCCCCTGGGATAGGAGAGGGAGGAGAAGTTTGAAGAAAAGAAGTTTGTTCATCAAAAATAACCAGCCACTAGCTTCTTTGTCATGTGATTATCAGGAAAACAAGAGATTGCTGAAGTCAATACAAAGACAGTTTTACTACAGTATCAGTTGATAGATTTCATGACCTTGTTTAATTTGCATGTAATAGATATCCTACACCTTGTATGGATGCGATACCTTAATTGTAACGTATCAAATAACTAAACTAAAGTATGTATGAAGTTATCTCTGTTTTGCAGTTTCCTACCATGGGGGAGTGAGGGGTATATATGTATGTTGTATTATGGGGAGGGGGTTGTACATATAGATATGTTGTGTTATGGGGGTGTACATATTTTGTGTTATGGGGTGACCGTGTACATATTTTGTGTTATGGGGTTGTGCATTGTCTATATAAGTTGTGTTATGGGGGGTGTTATGGGTGGATGTAATTTGAATCTAGTGTATGTATTATAGGGTTCCCTGGTAGAAAGTCTATGAAGAATACTCATAGTGAATGCAATGTAGTGAAATATATACTTGATGGGTGGAATAAACAAAGGAATAAAAGCATGGTTAGTATTATGTAAGGAAATGTGTTAAGGGGAGAAAAATATAGTGGGTCTTGAGAAACAAATGAAATTATACGGATGGCCTTATTCTGAAAAACACATGAATGGGAGAGAAAATATACCAAGACGGGAGAATCAAATGAAAAAAGTATGATTGGTCATATCTTGAGACTGTCAGAAGAAGGATTAAAAGAGAGACAGAGAAACAAAAGTAAAGATATGTGTGGCCTAACTGGGGGAACAAGTAACAGGGAGAAAACTATCGCAAGTGTAGAGAAACAAATGAAAAGATATGGATGGCCTAAGTAGGGGGACATGTAACGAAGGAAACTGTAGCAAGTATAGAAAAACAAATGAAAAGATATGTGTGGCCTAAGTAGTTGGACATGTAACCAAGGAAACTGTAGCAAGTGTAGCGAAACAAATGAAAAGATATGAATGGCCTAAGTAGGGGGACATGTAACAGGGAGAAAACTATAGCAAGTGTAGAGAAACAAATGAAAAGATATGTGTGGCCTAAGTAGGGGGACATGTAACGAAGGAAACTGTAGCAAGTGTAGAGAAACAAATGAAAAGATATGAATCGCCTAAGTAGGGGGACATGTAACAGGGAGAAAACTATAGCAAGTGTAGAGAAACAAATGAAAAGATATGGATGGTCTAAGTAGGGGGACATGTAACGAAGGAAACTGTAGCAAGTGTAGAGAAACAAATGAAAAGATATAAATGGCCTAAGTAGGGGGACATGTAACAGGGAGAAAACTATAGCAAGTGTTGAGAAACAAATGAAATGATATGTGTGGCCTATCTCGAGAACCAAAAATGTAAACTAAATAATAGCAAGTCAGGAGAAACAATTAAAAAAATGTGATTGGCCTAATCCAGAGAGACTGTCATGAGATGGGGTGAAAAGTTCAATGTCACATTCACTGTGATTGTATAAATGAGAAATACGACCAATGAACTCAATGTCAACGAACTTCAAAGTCTAACACAGGAATTTAGTTCAACAGTGTTTTATTTAAGGGCGGTAAGTAGGTATAATCTACCGGGGTTCCCACATCATTTTACCGGGGTTCCCCACCTAAACTATGATACATTGCATGGGAAGCACTACCAGTTTTACCTCTTTCCCCCTTTCTGTTACCGGGGTTCCCAAACCTTAGCAAAAACACTGTCAGTTCAATCTGAATAATTTATCTATATATCTAAGTCTGATTTGTAGTGAGTCAGTGAATTAGCTATCATTAAGTACAAGTTTCCTAAATTAGTGGGCAGTATACCTAAAAACCACAATTTTCAAAAATGAAGCCAAATAACCCAAGTATTATGTCAGACCAATTCAAAATAAATACTTCCACTTCCACACAAAATGACCACTGTATGGTGGCAGTGATGGGATTCTAATCTTTAGTGAATTATAGACCCAAGTATTACGTCAGACCAATTCAAAATGTGTTCATGTGCTACCCACAATCAATTAATTAGGGATGACTGTAAGATGTTCCAAAAGCTAAGTAAATGATCTTCGTGCAATAAGGGGTAGTGGGTCTGGCATTAATGTGATCGCGGAACTTCAGTTTCACACGTCTAACCAAATTTTAAAAACTTTCACACCTTCAGTGATAACAGGTTGTGTATTTACTACTGAGATGTTCATAAATTGAATAAAATTTAATGCTAATATGTGATATGCCAGTTTACAGTGCTTGGTTTCCTGTAGTATTTTGATGTATTTACCATGTTTTTATATTGTATCAAATGTAGTTGTGTGACTGCTACAATATTCAACATTGTGTACATCATAATATACATGTGTTGGTGTCGCACTTGTGAATATTTGTTGGGGGAGGGGGGGGGGTGTTTTGTCGTAAATGAACAACGTTCATTTATTGAGCGTGTGTGACATTATTACATTATTCTATCAGAGCGTGTCATTTCGAGGTTTTATGTACTAAGTATTTTCACTTGAGTGTAAGGTTTGTAAACTCAGCTTGTTCCACTTTTAGGATCATCAGATCCATATATTAAAAGATGACAGTAACAATTTAGGTTTTAAATAATAATACTAACAAAAGCTTTCCTTACATCGTGAGAATGTTTGATGTCTGTGTTGTTATCATCTGATACAAATACCTAACACCTGGTGTCTGGCTAGACAACTACAAGACTACAAAGTGATATATTTACTGTAGGCTATGCTGGAAATGTATTTTCTTAGACTTGGAATTTGGCAAGGGAGTAGGACAGTCAGTGTTTTTGCTAAGGGCTGGTAACCCTGGTAACAGGAAAGGTACGGTTTCCCTTATGCCATGATTTTGGTGGGGAACCCCGGTAAAATGACATGGGAACCCAGGTAGATTTTATCTACTAATCAACCACCTTTAACAAAAACACTATTAGGGGAACCCAGGTATATTTTACCTACTTACTGCCCTTAACAAAAACACTGATAGGGAACCCTGGTAAAATAACAGGGGAACTCAGGTAGATTTTATTTACGTACCACCCTTAATAAAAACACTGGTAGGGAACCCTGGTAAAATGACAAGGGAACACAGGTAGATTTTACCTACTTACCACCCTTAACAAAAACACTGGTAGGAAACCCTGGTAAAATGACATGGGAACTCTGGTAGATTTTATCTACATACCACCCTTAACAAAAACACTGACAATGGACTGCTGGTACAAGATGCATTATGTATTCAGGCAGTTAGGAGGTTTCTCTATTATAGTGATACAGTAGGTAGTCTTTAAGATATAGATAATAGTGGTTAAGAAACCTGATAGGACTGAACAACAGGATGTACCATATCTTACAGTCTACACACATCAAGGAAACAGGTCCAGATATCAGAGAGGACGTGCTGGTTTCCATGGCAATCCTGTTATAATGATGTAGCTAAATTCAGAAGTAGTAGGTGGTAAATATGACATGACATGTGATTGCAAGTGTGGTGCACTTAAGGTATTTGCATAGAGCATTTGCAGTGTTCTCGGGCTCCATGATGTGCAAGTGTAGCACACTCAGGGTATTTGCATAGAGCATTCGCAGTGTTCTCGGGCTCCAAGACATGCAAGTGTGGCACACTCGGTATTTGTTTGCAGTGTTCTGTGTGGTCGTACTTTCACAAGCTCCTAGTGTTCATGAAAGTATCAGTAGAATAAAATGTGCAATTTCAATGATGCATACAAGGATACACTTATTATGAATGTCTTGGAGCAAGATTATGTCCTTCTGTGTATGTCTCATGACTCTCAAGAAAGTTGGCCTGGAATGCAGTCATGTTGAGATTTTTGGACTCTTGGCCTTTCCCCTATCATGCCTGGCATTTTGCTAGTGACCATTTACTTTAGTGAAGCTTTGCCAGAAATAATTTGTTTAGTTTCTTATTCATTACCCAGGAGTGCATCTCTAATAAGTAATATACTATCTGAGTGATCAATGTTTTATACTTTAATTTGGTTTCTGATTGGTCTTTGTATATTTCCATATGGTTTCTGATTGGTCAACTTTGTATATTTCCATATGGTTTCTGATTGGTCAACTTTGTAAACTTCCATTTAGTCTCTGATTGGTCAGCTCTGTATACTTCCATTTGATCTCTGATTGGTCAACATTGCATACTTCCATTTTGTCTCTGATTGGTCAACTTTGTATACTTCCATTTGGTATCTGATTGGTCAGCTCTGTATACTTCCATTTGGTCTCTGATTAGTCAACATTGTATACTTCCATTTGGTCTCTGATTGGTCAACTTCGTATTCTTCCATTTGATCTGTGATTGGTCAACTTTGTATATTTCCATTTGGTCTCTGATTGGTCAACAGTGTATATTTCCTTACGGTCTCTAACTGGTCAACTTTGTATATATCTCCATATGGTCTCTGACCGGTCAACTGTGTGTTTATCTCCTTGTGATTTCTGATTGATCATTCTTGTTTATTCACAGAATCTGTGTCTAGACAAATGACAAATGGGTAGTGAAATTACATTAAGCACTTAAGTACTTTTTGAAGGTAAAAAAGCCTACAGTACAGTTCAGCTATCAGTGACAAATCTTAAACATCCAATAGCATTTGACAATTGATGAAACACCCTGTTACGATTAGCAGCTGACTTAAGAGACAATATGGAGAAACACAGCATGAATTCTGTTCTGAGAAAGAGTTTAGAGATAGGTCTGATTGTACCACCTACAATTATCATCAGCAGTAGATGAACTAATGCCACCAGTACGATAGTTTAAAAAACAACATGTAGTCTCAAAGTAAGCTTTTCAAAAACCATTTACTTAAATTGAGAGGAGTTTTGGAAATTGATACAGCAAAGTAAAACGATGCAGTCATCTTGTATTCCAGGAAAATCTAACAAAATTGACAGCAGCTGCATAGGAAAAAAATTGTTGATAGTATTGTTATGTCATTCCATACAGTTGTGATGAGTCATCTTACATATGTTGCCATGGTAACAGTCTACATGGTGTGTAGCTAATATTTCATTGTCCGGTGTATTGATTATCACTGGCTGCCTTTCAAACATTTCTGTCAGTATTCCTATAACGGCAACCAGTTGAAGGAACAGACTCATCTGTGAGTACATTTATACATTTCTGTTTCCATCCAAGTTCTTTTTGTCAGAGTTCAAAATACCATGGGCAGTAGGGCATACATAGTATACGACCAAGTTTTCCTCTAGACTTTTAATGCCAAATTTCAAAACTCTAGGCAACAGAGTATCATATTATAATCGTACAATTTTGTATATGATTGTGTTTCTGCTAGACTTCCTTTTTCAGGTTTTGGAACTCACTGGACAATAAGGCATATGCATAGTATATATGACTGTATGATAGTGTTTTCCCCTAGAATTTTTTTGTTGTCGGAAGTTCAAATCTCGTTGGTTAGCAGGGTATGTAGGTATATGACAGCGTTTCTGTTTTTTGTCAGAGTTCAAAATTATTGGGCAGTAGGGCATATACAAGTTAGTATAGAACCCTGATTTCTATGAGACATTTTAGTCAATGCTCAAAAGTTGTTGGTAGTAGGTTACATGCAAGTATATGACACCTGAGTTATTCTAGATTTTTTGTCACATTTCATCAGGTAGTAGGGTATATGGCCAAGTTTCCCCTAGACTTTCTTTTTGTCAAAGTTCAAAACTTATTTGACAGTGTTTTCCCCCAGACTGTTAAGATTTCAAAACTTGTTGGGTGATATAGTATAATGTGCATATAGTAAATATGTGTGTGTTTTCCCCTGGACTGTGTTGCTAGAAAAATCTCATTGGGTAGTTGGGTATGCATATGACAAAGTTTTCCCCTCAACCTTTTTTGCCAAAGTTCAAAATTCATTTGACAGTGTTTTTCCATGTTCTGGTAAGATTTCAAAACTCATAAGGCAATACAGTATGCATAACCGTGTTTTCCCTTAGACTGTATTTGTCAGCATCAAAACACATTGGGTAGTTGGGTATGCGTATGACAATGACCAAGCTTTTCTTGGCTTTGTCGGATTTCAAAACTCATGAAATGGCCAGTAGGTAGGATGGAAAGTTTTGAAATTTGTTTTCAGTTGAACTATAGTGACTATAGAATAATTAACAATTTTTATTTTTAAAACACTCAAGTATAGTACGGTTGATGTTTTCTTTAATAGTGCAATCCTGAATAGAAACCTAAAGTGCTTTTTTTTCTTCTTTTTTTTTTTGCAGGATCTAAAGATTGCTGTTAGTCTTAATCACCTTTTATACCAGGAGGTTCAAAGGTAAGATTTTACAACTTGACTAGATATCTTCAATTTTAATCGATTATGTTGATTAAAGTGTGTGTGTGTGTGTGTGTGTGTGTGTGTGTGTGTGTGTGTGTGTGTGTGTGTGTGTGTGTATGTGTATGTGTGTGTGTATGTATGTGTGTATGTGTGTGTGTGTGTGTGTGTGTGTGTGTGTAACTTCATACGAAACCTGGTTGATGATGATTGAACACACACATAGTTATAAATAGTTTCTACAAAACAAACTTGTGCAAGTCAAGCTTTGTGTGAATTGAGACCCAGTAGCCCTGTCCAGATCTGATCCGCATCTAATCCGAATTAAACTGATCCAGATCACTTTAATCCATATTGAATCTACTTTCCGTCTACTAAAAAATTGAAAGATGGATTTGATTCAAATAACATTTATTTAGCGTACCTGTCCATGTACCAGCTTTGATTCGGATTGCTTATTATCAAATTAATTCATTCGAGTACACGCCTGTCAACACCCGGCAACACTGATCGCGACTTGATTCATATTACTTTGATCCGGATCAAAACCACCACCCAGAATAGGCTTCGATTCGGATTTCTGGATTAATTTGAATTGGATACGAATTAACTACAAGTATGGACAGGAAATTGAATTGGATCCGAATCAGATTATGTAGTATGGACAGGTAAATTGAATTGGATCCGAATCAGATTATGTAGTATGGACAGGTATATTGAATTGGATCCAGATCTGATTTTGTAGTATGGACGGGTAAATTGAACTGGATCTGGATCAAATTTTGTAGTATGGACAGGTATTAAAATCGAATTGGATCCGGATCAGATTTTGTAGTATGGATAGGCTTAGTATCTGATTAACTTATGACATCCATGTGACTTTAACAGTCTGAAAGTGTGAGAACCGTCATAGACACAATATTACATTTATAAGTAGGGGAATTAAAGTAAAGCTGTAATTTAAAATGTGACAGGTGTTATTAGTATTACACAAAGTATTTTTATATGGTTCCATTTTGAATTGAAACCACGTAATATATCATATAAATGCATTCAGGATATTATAAAAGATGGTTCAATTTGATCAGGAAAGTAATATTTGTCAAATATAAAACACAAATATTTAGGATAATTATATACTTATTAATCTAAGGTTGATTCTATCACACTCTTGCCAAATTGAAAGTATTAAAGCGGGGAAAAATGTAATTTATATTCAAGTTGCTTCAGACAAATATTTACTTAGTAATAGTGAAATTACCTAATATTGGAATCTAGTTTTTGAAGCAACTATATAGTTTTCGTCCGAATTACCCAGACGTCATCAGCGTATTAATGTTATGCGGGTTGGTCAGGTGACCTCCTAGTGGAATCACCTGCCAGTACTAAGAATATATTGTAAATAAGTGGGAGATGGTATCCACCGTCATGGTTGAGGGACGGCTGGTGTTGTTTCATTTCAATTGATACTCATATTTTCCGAGGCCAATATTTATCTTCTCTGCCCAAATATTTACTTGTTAATCTGGGGTAGATTTTATCCCACTCCACCAAGTTGTTAGCATTATAATCGGGGAAAATGTCATTTATATTCAAGTTATTCCATGTGACATTAATACAATAATACACATTTTTTATCACAACTGAATTGAGGTTCAGTAGTGATATAAACATTGTAAAGTGTCTGTCTAGCTGTCTTGCTGTCTGACTGATAAAAATAAACGTTCAAAATGTGAATGCACATATGCCTAGCAACAAGACCACACCCATAGCAACAGTGAAATGATGATGTACCTGTAGAATGACTTTGAGTGAAAGGTCTTTATATTCATTGAGCAGATTAATAGTTAGTTTGTCGCAAAATACACAATTTTATACAATCAATTGAGTGCTTGTACCTTAGCTGTCAATTGATAAGTCTTAGTGATTTTGACTGGAAAGTAACAATTTTATACACCAGAACTCTTATACTATAGCTATGAACTAACTAGAATTCATCATGTGACTGTAACACTGTAACTCTCATGGTCTTTACAGCTATGAATTGACAATTAAGTTGAATTGACTTATACATACATACATACATACATACATACATACATACATACATACATACATACATACATACATACACACACACACACATACATACATACATACATACATACATACATACATACATACATACATACATACATACATACACTGTAACTCTCGTTAGTTATCAATTCATATCATGTTGACTAGAAAATAGATTTGTTATTCAGTAGAAAAGTTGAACGTAGTATTTGTCAAAATTTATACCAACAAATGTTTGAGATAAATGCCAATCACTGTACAGTGTACGTCACCACGCATATTGCGCAAATTGAGAATCATTACAGTACACAATATCATTAGACTAAGTATCTGTCGTTAAAGAAATAGTCACAATTTCAGTAAAAACAATTAGTGTCTACCCATCTGTTCATAATCAAATACCAGACTTGAATATCATAGGCAAGGAAGCCTTTGTATGTCTGATTAAAAAGTGCGTTTTGTGTAATATTTAAAATGTTTGTTAATTTGCATCATAATTACTTTTGTTGAAGTGAAATTGATAGATATATGACATCACAGGATTTGTATCAGTTGTTGGCTGCATCACTTGGAACATAGCAATAGCATGTAAGAGCCACAAGAAGGATATGCCAAATTATACTACATCTGCATGCAGTCCTATACTTCTAAACAACCCTATTTCTACCAGTCTTTCATTATGTACAAGTATTGCTTTGAATATCATACGGCCTTAGTAGTTTACTTTCCTTTCTGGTGAACAAAAGAGAATCTACCCCTCAAAATACATTTGTACAAAAATGGTAGATTCCATTATTGGCCTGAGGCACTAAATGCGCAACATTTGTTAGTGGTCACGTTTCCAGTGTACACTGACTTTTCATTACTTTTCATTGTTTTTCTCCTGAGTATTGAAGAGAAAACTTGCCCCTTTGAATGTCATGACAACAAAACTAAAGTCGAACAGTACTTCAGGAAAATAGATATATTGTCATAAACTTTGGATTCTTGAGCGCCATTTCATGATTTCATATCACATAAATTTTGTGCAGTTGCCAAGAAAAACAAATTGAAATCTATCATTTCACTTGTATTGTTCTCACTAAGTCGTAAATGTGCATAATTGTTAGATGAACACTGAATATTCATGACTATTTATCCATAGGTAATAAGCACCTAGGAGTCATAGATATTCAGTGTATATCAAATAAATATGTACGCCTGCTAGGTTCCATGAGGCAATGGCAAACTGTATGGTGAAAACAATAGTGGTGAAGCAACTAAGTTTCAATTAGGGGTTTCATGGCAATCACGCAAAATGTGTGTGGTACTGTGAAATCATGAATGGCTCCCCAGAACCCAAAGTTTATGAAAATACCTTTACTACCTGGAGTGGCTTAAATTTTAACAGCAAAATTAGGTGGAAAACTTATCAACACTGTAATATTTGATGAATGTTGAGATTCTTCAAGTTAATTCTCCCATTCAAACATACATGTATGTTACTGTATTTTTTACTTTTCTCTTCAGTAATATAACTTTTACTGTTGCATCAGTCCATGTCGGTGTCGTGTCAGGCATATTGTGTTTTTATTTAGCATTGTTAAAATCCCAGTTCAAATTACAATTTACATTTTGATGTAAATAGAAAGTTGTCTGTCTGGTAGACCTATGATAAACTGGTCCTGAACAACATAAACAGCTTACCTAATTCTCACAGATCCACTAATAGGATAGTAATGAGAGAACCAGGGATTGAATCATGGGTCTTTATAGGTCATTTTGAAAGTATGTAGATCTGGTCAGCCAGCATTCTTTTGTATTTTGATTATTATTGAAAATTTGTTCTGTCTTTGCATTACTTTATCCAAAGTAGATTTTGGCCGTTATGATTTGTTTTCTTGATTTCAGCCCAACTATTTGTAGTAAATATCTCATGATCAGTGAAAGGGTATTGATATCTAGGCCCTCAGGTTGCAGGGAGTGTGTTAATACCTTAAACTTTAAAGGCGTTAAGTTGGTAAAAGCTACCTAAGTTCCCTGTTAATGTTTTCAGGGTTCATGTTATTGGAGTTCCCAATTTAGAACCCGGGCAAAAAACAGTCATGAGAACATTCCCGGTCATGTTGTTGCTGTCATGACTTTGCCCTCTCTGTTACTAGGGTTCTCAAACCCTAACA
The DNA here is from genome assembly GCF_964340395.1 of Glandiceps talaboti. Classification (NCBI taxonomy): domain Eukaryota; kingdom Metazoa; phylum Hemichordata; class Enteropneusta; family Spengelidae; genus Glandiceps; species Glandiceps talaboti. The sequence goes on from NC_135568.1 coordinate 2,268,477, forward strand.
AAATAGTAATGAGAATATTTGTACAGCTGAGTGGACTTGTATTCCTTCCTGCCACGTGGTTTGTGTTATTACATGTTTCACAACTGATTCCAAGGATTCGGGCAATTGTCAAAATATCTGTCTTCAGGGTATGTGAGCTTTGACTGTTCATCAAGTCATTGCAGACTCATTCATCATATTTCACTAATCTACCTTTAGTGTTTATCTAACAGCTGCTGAAAATACTAGCCTAGGGGAAATGAACAGCTTATGTAGATGTGCCATGCAGGTATATGCCTGTAAGTGGTGAATTTTACTCCCATGGGCATACTAACTAACATGCCTGTTACAGAACATTTAAGCTTGCTGATATAAATTATACATGAATTACTTCTCATTGTGAAATGTCACATATTCTCTTCATGTATTGTTCTGTTCAGACTGAAACATTATAAAGAGTTTTGTGTGTTGATGGACGTGGATTCAGATGGAACAATCACACAGTGCAGTTTAAGTGCAAGTATTATTTTTAACTTAGCCTTGAAAACATAAAGGCGTAACCACGTCACTGTAAATACACCACAAGGTTGTCTGGTCTAGTAACATAAAGGACAGAACTACAGCAGGTCTAGATAAATGATTAGTATAAAGTGGCAACATATGTAAATCTGTGTTAGATAGATTGAGGGACAAGGCTGCATCCTGTCCACACTGTCACTACCTGTCTGTCAGTGTTGTTGTCTTTCCTGTCCCTGGATTATTCCAGATCAGCTGTGACTTTTTGATGATTTATCTGTAAGAGTTTATACCCCTGATGTGTGAGGTAATGTCTTCTGATTATAAGTGTTGGTATTACTTGTGAATTAGATGTATTCATCAGTTTTAAGCCTTGAGAAACCATTAGATACATTTTGACGTGACTGGTATATCCAATGTTATGATATAAATATGTCATTGAGGTGAAGGGTGGCTATAGGGTGATAATGAAATGGTGGAAAGTCTCAAATGTTTTACAGGTAGTGAGAGAGAGGGGGGGGGGGGAGTTCTTGACCAGTAGTAGTACTACACATAGTAGTACATTTATTCCTTTTACCCTTGGTATATAGTGAATTTTTTCTAACAATTCACTACAAAGTGGAAGCACCCTGATTTTAAGGTTTGGTAAAAAAAAGATCTTATCTTTTATATGGTGTGAAAAACACTAATGTTTACATTCCAGCTTTTTTAACTTGCATACAGACAGCTGATTCAATATTGTTCAGGGTATATTATATCACAAGTAAGTCATTATACATAATTATATATGTATATAACAAAACAATTCTTAAAAAAATAAATATTGCAATCGCAGCTAGTACAGCTTGAAAGATATTGAACCATTTATTGTAATTTTATTACATTACTATAAATCATAATGATTAATTGGTAGTAACTGATACATACAAATCAGATACGTGTACCTGTATAATAAATTGGATTTAGTACAAGGGTCCTTGAGTTAGGATTTTACTGGCATTCATCAAAAGCTGAAAGGAATTTAAGTGTTTAGAAATGTATGTGAGTGCGTGTCTAGACAGGTAATTTTAAACTTATGTGTTTATAGCTGTCAAAAAGAACCCAAAACAGCTTCAATATGAGACACGTTTATGCTAATATCATCACTGATACCTCAGAATATGGTTTTAAAATTTGAATATCAATTACTTAATTTACATATTCTGACATTTTCATAGCCAAGGACTTGCAATGTCCATCTCTTACATACAGACTTCTAAACATACATTTTGTATCTAGACTACTATAAATCTGACTTGCAGTAAGTCCAGAACACATAGACAACTAAACATTGTATCCAGACTACCAAATTAGCAGTAGTCCAGGACACATAGACTACTAAACATTGCATCTAAACTACCTAATTAGCAGTAGTCCAGGATACATAGACTACTAAACATTGTATCTAGACTACCAAATTAGCAGTAGTCCAGGACACATAGACTACTAAATATTGTATCTAGACTACCAAATTTATGTGGTGGTAGTCTGTTAGACCAATTGAAATCAATGGAAATTGGAACTGGAACAGTTCACTTTGCTAAATCTGAACCAAACATAGAAGTTAACATTGTTATATTAACCTTGTGTAGTAATTATGCAGGTACCAAACATTTTAGTGAAAATAGAGCTGACTGTACAGAACGGCATTGAATAATAAAGATGTCATAATTGCTGTATGCATTGTATGTAAATATAGTATTTGAATCATTCAATACTGGCTGGCCTTCACTTTTGTACATGTAACATTGGCAGAAGTATTCGAAATGTAGGAGCGACAATGAAAAGTTTTTTTCTAGCTCAATAGTCAGTCCGCCTACCCGCATTTCATATTCTTTGTATAGTCAGCCTAGACTTAATTCATCTATATGTTGTGACATAGAATCCTTTAAACTATTCCCCATTAATTGTAAATAACAAACTGTAATATTGTATCAAACACAGACATGAAAATATTACCTGACACTTTCGACAGAACAGTTCAGTCTAACATATTGACCCACTATTCAGCCATTCAGAGAAACATTTTCAAGTTTGTGTTTGGAACAAAAGTTTAATTCAATACTATGGCTTACCAAGACAGATGGATTTTCATTAGTAAAACTTTAAAAAGAATAACTTATTGACTGGTGCAGCATCTCTAAGGCTGTTTCATCCAAATGTTCTTATAATGTAGACAGTTGTGTAATAAAGTTAGTATTATTATAGTTCACACTGATATAGCCTTAGTTGTTGGACAGGGATTCTTGAACTATAATTATAATTGAAGGCCTTATAGTAAAAAAGTAGATTTAGGTCATCACAGCAAAGTGAATTAACCCTTCCTGTAGAGGATTTTAAGAGAATTCCATATTGATGATGTACTTACTGTTAGAAAATGTGTCAATGCCATATTGAATAACCTTGCAATCATGGTTTCCAATGTGCAGGCTGAAAACTTACTATCACTGTGTCATAATATTGCCTTCTTGTGAATATTAATTATTGCTTCTTTAGCTTACCATAGTAGATATAGTTTTTGTCAGTTAGCTTCCAATAGTTGACTTGCCTACAAGAGGTTTGACAAGTTGTAAATGCCATTTGAAGTGATAATAGTAAGAGTTTTATTGTCACACTTTACCGATTGATTCAGTGGAATTGAAGTGTTCATATAAAATACTACGTGCCATGTAAATGAATCACCTCTGAAAAAGGACATGCCACTTAATAATACATAGTGTTATACTCAGGCTATTATGTTGAGATTAGCCAACACCTGTACATGTCATAAGAATCTCATCGAGTATGCCCTCTAGAAGGACTAACAAAAAAAATTGTGTGGTTCCGATTATGCTCAATTTTAGAATAGGTGGGGTAGGTAGATGTTTTTATTTTATTTTTTTAAATTATTTTTTTTTCATATGTGAGTGTCCAGTTCAGGTAGTTATGTTTTCCATTGTTTTCCATATGGTCTCTATGTTATTGGTTTCTTCTCATCAGATGTACAGCCATTACAGATTGGAAGATCAGTGTTAAACTGTCTTTTTTAAGTTGATGTCAGTTTCCACATCACATATTTCTTGTGAAATTTCATAATTTTTTGCAATTTCATTATTTTCTCTTTAAAAAAAGTTTAGGGTCAGCATGAAAAACTAGGTGGAGTCGGGTAAGCAGAACAAATAATTTGTTTTATTAGGCCTATTATAAAGCCTATTTGACACACACAATTTGAAGTGATGCACCAAAATTTGCTGTTCCCCTATCCCTTACTATGTGGTAGCTCACAAGAAATCCCAGTTTGACTCACAACAAAATTTGGCTTGGCTATCATTAGAGGGCACACTAGTCTTAATTTTTTTTCCAATAATTTGGCATTAATATTGCAATATTGATTGTGGACTTGCAATATTGCATCCATATTGGCATAGTATCCTGCTTGAAAATGTCAAAAATGTATGTTATGTCAGATCGCTATAAGTCTCTTGGCTAATTCAATTGAGAGTGGGAGTAATGAACAAAATTGATACCATTCACTCCTCAGGTTTCTTGACTGAGGCAGATACATCCAGTGGCATATATGAAGGTCACATGACATTGTGCAAGTTGATGTCAAAGGTCAATGACACTATGAAATGTAGTAGCTGGTTCATAGTACATTAACTATTACCATATGGTCACTGTCTGATGTCTCTCTGACTTTTTTTTCATAGATTTTGTTCTTTTGTTTGACATGTTTATGTTGATTTTTATATTTTGTACTTGCTGATAAGTCTGTAAATTCATTAGCCGTGTGATTACATTTTATCAGGATCCCACAAATTTATGATTGAATTGTCAGGACCACTTTATTTGAATTGTTTACAAATGGACATCAAGCCAAAAGTATACATTTACAATTTGTTGACAATTGATTGAATCGTCTGGGGCATGTATTTGAATTGTTTACACATGGACATCAAGTCAATAGTGTCATTACTATCCATTTATAATTGTTGGCAAATGGTAAAGTTATCTGGACCGAACTGTTTACACACAGACATCAAGCCAGCCTATAAAGTATTTAAATCTTAACCCGTGTTACTTTGTTCAAGAAAACTACAACATAATCTCAGTTAAAATCAAGAAAAAATTAGGGGGTCACCATGCAAATATTTTAAATAAACGTCAACATGAAATCAAAATTTAGTCATTTTAGAATCCAATATGGCCACCAAATATTAACTCTATGGTAAAGTTAAAGGGTGACAATTTCCTTGAAAACAAGATGGTGAAACCCTGAATTTCTTTTATCACTTCAAAAGGACCAAGAATACGCTTTCATCTGGCAAAGTTTGGAGAACATTTATTTTAAGAACTGATTTTTAATGAAAATTTGTCCATGAGGTGGAAATTCTTTTACAGAAAATGAATTGATTTTTCTTTTGTAAATGGATGCTTTTGTTTGGACAACTAGAAATCACAATATGTGCACATAGATGATAAATCAATTCTGACAGACTCTATTGTGCAGACTACAAAAATGTGAATAAAATAAACATGTTGTGTTATAAATCATAAATAAATAGTTGTTTTTGACAGCCATGAATACTTTTCATTAAATTGTCATTGTACAAAGATGAATACAAAAAAGAAATGAGTGCTGTGGTACATGATTTATTATCATATTTCTGTTTGACATTTTTCTCAGATATATAATTAATAATACTTTGATTACACTGTTATATCATTGATAGATTGAATTTATTGACTTGTTATTTATTGCATAGTATTGCTGATCTTTATGATACTTAAATGCCTGCAGTATACTCTAGATACTTGCAAATAAGTGTTTGCAACTTGTCCTCTGCGACTGTACTTTCGCAAAGTGAGTATGCTTAAGGATGACCTTATTTTTTTTCTGTTTCTCCAACCGACCCAAATTTTCAGCTCCAACATCAAAAAAAAAATGTTTTCATTTTCGCCCACCCTCAATATTTTGTGGAACAGCACCCTCTCTGGCAAGAATAAGCAAGTGTCTGGACTGTTGACATCATCTATAGTCATGGCAATGTTGACAACATTTGTTTACGAACAGAGCATTTCTTTTATGACGGAGGTTATTCAAGTTGGGGGGCTGAGAACATACCAATTGTGCAGAGAAGCTGGGAAAGGACTTGTTACCAGGAATCCAACAAAAGAAGATAAAAAGGAGGAAAAGGAGAGGCAGAGAAACATGAAAAAGTATTGAGAAACATAAATAGGGTTACCTTAAAGCAAAGAACGCAACAAGCAAAAAGCATTTAATCGTTGCTTTTAGTATTTTTCCAGTATAAAACAGATTTTTTCTGTTGTTTTCTTCCTTTATCCCTTGTTATAGTCATCTTTTTCGGCTGACTATTCATTCTTTATTGACTGAATAAAGACACTTTGTCCATTCTTCATACATGTATGTACCAAATGCTCTCATATTCTGGCTGTAGAGAAGCATGTTATTGGCACATAAGCTTCACATTTGGCAGAAAAATGGAGTTCGGTGCCAGAATTAATGTGAATCATTTCCAATAACATTTTGCTGATGATAAATTTAACATGAAACTGTATTGCTTTTGTGTAGTCAGCTACCCCATTGTGTTTTACACAATAACTACATTATAGTACAATTACCTTATCATGACTCATTAATTATATCTGACAGACAGACAGACAGACAGACAGACAGACAGAGACAGACAGAGAGACAGAGAGACAGACAGAAACAGACAGACAGACAGACAGACAGACAGACAGACAGAGACAGACAGACAGACAGAGACAGACAGACAGAATGACAGACAGACAGACAGACAGACAGACAAGCAAACAGACAGACTGGCAGACAGACAGACTGACTGACTGACTGACTGACAGCTAGGCAGTGATATGAAGAAAAAAATTACAATGTATTCCTGCTGTGATCATGTTTGACAGCACTGGTCAAACATACATACAGACATACAGACAGACAGACATGTGGAAAAAAGTGATGGAATTTATCATTTTTCGTAATATTATGTATACATCTTTGGTTTATGTTTGTTAGTTTGTACATTCATTAGGAGAACAGAATAGTGTGCACTGAAATGTTACTATGAGTAATTTATGAGAGATAAATATATGAATAAAAAAATGTAATTTTAGCTGATTTAATTTTCATATCGATTCGTCCTTGACACCATAGACCCGTTAGTGGAGGGTCTATGCTGACACACATGTATTATTCTGTGACTGTCACATTAACCGTTATTAAGAATAATGTAACATTTTATTGGAGTGGAAGGGACACTCATAAAATATATAGTGATATATGTGTGAAAGAAGAGAACAAGCTGAGTTAACAGACATATTGGAATGTATTAAGGACAAATTGACTGTTTATTATACAATCATGTCACACTGCAAAGAGCAGCTGCTATGTTTACTTTATTATGCAAATTGTATTGATTGACCTTTGTTCATGGAGGTCATATAAGGTCATGTGTTGCCATTGTGATGGTTGTACATAAATTATGCAAATTTGATGCTGGAGGCCATTTTGTATAGATTTGTAGGTTACTTGAGGTTAAAGGTGACATTATTGTAGTCTTTACAATGTATACATCTTGAATTGAACATGGTTTAATCTCTCGGATCATATTCTGTTTTGGAAGACGTCCAAAGTGACAGTACAGTTAACCAGATACCTTGTAGCGTTTTGGAAGAGAGAAGCCACTATATACCTGCCTGGAGTCACGGAGACAAATTCATTATTTAAGTTTCTAGATCAAATGTCTAACTTCTAAGTTTCAGGCTGTTTATTGACTGTCATTATGGAAGTCAAACAAGGTATGAGGTCTAAATTATACACTGCTGTCTATCTGATCATAGTCTTGACAACTGTGTTCCAATTTTACACGACATTATCGTCACACATAACACGTCTTTACACATCTTCATCTTCAGTAATGTGTGAATTAAATGTAGTGTAAAATTGGAAAAATGTCATCAAGAACTAAACTAGTGTAAAATCGGAACAAGGTTGTTAAGAACTAAACTAATCTGATAACAAACATCCACAGATTGAGTCATGGAAATAGCTAGTAGTGGCCTATTTTTAAGAGGCATCTAAGGAGTATTTATAACATTACAGCTAAAATGATGTAGGCTTGGTGTTTCATTCATGTAACGTGACATTTATTAGACAACTTCAAATCCAAGAGAAACAACTTCAAATCCAAGAGAAACAATTACATAGGTGCCGTGCACAGTGGGAATTTAGAAGTAGTCAAGTTGAATTGTTGACTATCAGTTAGAAAATAAACAATTGCAGCCATTAAAATCATCAAGTCCATGTTTACATAATGTTTTCAAAGCCTGTTTTACTACTCCGTGAAAGAATAGCAATGCTTATCAGTGTTCAATGTGATTGGGCAAAGGATCCTGCTGTGTTTATTGTGTCTCTGTTGTTACTGTTAGTCTAGAGTTGAAATGTGTTTTATTTTTGTGTCAGAACATAATGTCCCATATGAGTGAAACATCAAGCCTATATCATTTTAGCTAGAAGAATTATCAAATTTATATATATAACTTAAAAATATGACAGTGATATAGGAATACAATCCCTCTATCGATATCATCAGAGACTGTAGTCTCTGTGTTTTTGCTAAGGTTGGGAACCATGAAAGGAGAAAGAGAGAAAAATGGCAACGTTTCCCCATTATATCTATAGTCTATGGTATATGAGATACCAATGAACTGTATCAAAAGTAATGCAAAAGCATTCATACCACAAAGTTAACCCACCAATACTGGGCAAATTTCTCTAATGTCTGCTTTCACTACCTATTCACAAACTTGTAATTTTGGGGGGAACATAGCTAAACTGACATGGGAACCCGGTAGATTTTACCTGCTTACCACCCTTAGGCCTAAAAAAATAATTGTTTGGTTCCAGAAATACCCAACCCCACCTAACTTCATGTACAATTGGTTTCCACCACTCTGTCACAGAGTTTCATTAATTCCTTGCTAAAATACTGATTGTGTGAATTGATTCTAGTGTAGAATCTTGGTATATATCTGACTAAACATACAATTACATATACTACCTTTGAATTGATTCTAGTATAGAAACTTGGCTTTCTGACTCATCATAATGGCTCTGTGTTCTTGCGTTTGACATTGAGTCTAGACATAGTCAAGTCTCTAGGCTAAAGTTGACTTCATTGTCCTTAATTATGTGATGGGTATTCCATTATCTTGTATGACATTGTGAATCCAACATGTCAATTACTAAACTAAAACTTTGAAAAACTAAAAATTTAGTTTTAAACCCCATGGCCAAAATCTTTCCTGTAAACAGTAGAAAAATGTGATTTACTCTGTTCTGCCAGAACAATGTAAGAGCTTACGGACACCAAGCCCTCATGTACTATGAAGTACTGTCTGGAAAAGACATTATGTGCTCAAGAAATTTCTTGGCAAATGGTTTGAAAATACAGGAAATCTATTGAGGTGACTTTCAGGAAATGAATCCAGCAATCTGTGAACTTTCTAACACTTTCTATGAACTTTTTGTTGCTTTCCTCTATGTATTTGGGTTGTCGGTGGCCGAGTGGTTAAACCACTTGCGTCTTACCACTGCGGTCGGGGTTCGAACCCCATTCAGGGCTTACAATGACATGATTTAGTCGGAAACTCACATTCAAAATTAAATTTTGTTCTTCTTGTTTTTGGACTCACAAATTGTTTTGATAGTGAGAAAGGCTGTTTTAGGAAAATTCAAATCTATTTCTGGAATGTTTTATCTAGTTTAGTCTACTACAACTACATTGTGATAACATAAAAATGTAATATTTAGCTGTTTGTTGCAAATATTTGACTTAATGCATGGACCATATTTTGTTAACTTAATGATAATACAGAGGTCAGAGGTCACAATATGGTTTAACATGGTTATTACACTAGGTTAACCTCTGTGAACTTTACCTTGCTTTAGAGTTGAAAAACTTGAATCACAATCACTGCCTGTGTCTTGTTAATATCTTAATTTTTGCTAAGGCCTAATAAAAAAATTTATGTGGTTCTGATTACACTCAATTTTAGAATAGGTGGGGTAGGTAGATTTTTCTATTTTATTTTATTATATTTTTTTCATGTGTGAGTGTCTAGTTCAGGTTTCTGTTGTTTTCCAAATGGTCTCTGTGTTGTTTATTTCTTCCTATCAGATGTACAGCCATTATAGATTGGAAGAACAGTTTCATATTGTTAAGTTGATGTCAGTTTCCACATCCACTATTTCTCATGAAACTTCACAATTTTTGCGATTTTATTAATTTTTTCTCGAATACGTAAAAAAAGTTTAGGGTGAACAGTTAAAAACTAGGTGGGGGTCGGGTAACCGGAACTGAACAATTATTTTTTTTAGGCCTTAGATTCATTCTTTAAAGTGGCCATGTAAATGAGAAATTGATATTTATTGTGGATTTTTACATTACATATGTTTAAAAGTAAGTTTAAAAGTATTTGTTATTGTACAGTCATGTATGCAATGACAAATATTTTAAACATATTTTAATGTATTGCATTTTTTCAAGTAATAAACAACGACTTGATATCTGATGTTTCACATTAAAAACAGAGTGGAACTGTTGAAAATAAAAATCCAAAATAAATACTAATTTATCATCCACATGGCCACTTTAATGTTACTTTTGTCGGCCAAATGATTGTGGAACTTATAAGCATACCCTTTTTTTAAGTATTTGGAACGTGATAATATGAAAGGGGACAATAGAGCAATCTGCTAAACTTGCCATAGGGAAGGGTAGGATAAGACAATCTGCTAAACTCGCCATTTATTTGTTTTTCTGGATAAGCATCAGATATTGTAAATTATAACCTTTATTATTAAAGCTTATAACATCTGTTGATGGGTTTATGACGGCAACAGATTGTTTTATAATCTATATCAATATGTATAAAATAAATCTCAGCATTTTGGAGATTGTTTTATTTTATTATTACATATATGTACCAGAGTACATATGTATAATAAATTATATATACCTGCTGGCGTACATACTAGTGGTATTTGCACTACAGTGTAATACCGAAAACATAATTGCATATCTGCATACAAATGAGGACATGATTGTTCATTCTAAATGAAAGCGCATGATTGCATGGTGTCATTTTTATGGAAATTTGTTGTTCAGATAAACTTATATAATAACAACAACCCCACGCTGTGTGAGTGTGAGTTCCTGTGGTGGGTACTGGTGTTTTCTGGTGTGCTAAGTATACTGCCACAGAGAACACTGCAAGTACTCTTGCAAGTACCGCAAATACACCACACTTGCACTCACACATCATGAGGTTCTTTCCTTTAATAAATAAACTAGTACACAGCTGATGTTATAATGTTGAAGTTGTCAGCTCCATAGCTTATTTATATCAAAGCTTGCTTGATGTTAATTTACTAATCTCTAGAGTCCTCTTATGAAAACATATATAGAAATTCAGTACACATACCTTACACCAACTGACATCAGACTGTGGACGTACGACATCAGACCGTGGACGTACGACATCAGACTGTGGACGTACGACATCAGACCGTGGACGTACGACATCAGACCGTGGACATACGACATCAGACTGTGGACGTACGACATCAGACCGTGGACGTACGACATCAGATCATGGACGTACGACATCAGACCGTGGACGTACGACATCAGACCGTGGACATACGACATCAGACCGTGGACATACGACATCAGACTGTGGACATACGACATCAGACCGTGGACATACGACATCAGACTGTGGACGTATGACATCAGACCGTGGACGTACGACATCAGACCGTGGACGTACGACATCAGACCATGGACGTACGACATCAGACTGTGGACGTACGATATCAGATCATGGACGTACGACATCAGACCATGGACGTACGACATCAGACCATGGACATACGACATCAGACTGTGGACGTACCACATCAGACTGTGAACGTTCAAATCCTGTTACAACAGGGAAAATAAACAAATAAACAAATGAATTGGCTCAGCATGTTGGAACAACAGACACTTGTATTATACACCATAGTTTGATAAGTAACAGTTCTAACTTCTATGGCCTTTTTATGTGTACATGAAGTGACAGGGGAACTAGAAATTGTTTGTGAATGTTACTTCTGTGTAAAGTAGCCACAAAACTGATACTTTCAATATGCTGTGCCATTGTACAATATCACAAGTAATCAATTAAATAGTCTGTGGAATTTCAGAGTATTGGCATACATGCCCTGCAAGATGTTATCGAGTAAACAGTTAAAATGTGTGCTAAATATTTTGTGCTGTAAAAGATATCATTTCAAAGTGTCAAAAAAAAATATTTTTGTTAAAATTCCAGTAAATTTACATAATATAGAGACAATAATATAATTTTTCATTTAATGTGAGATATTATCATATAAATAGTTAATGTGTGGTCATTAAAAAAATGTGCTACAAGAATTCCAGTAAATATTGGGTGAATCATTTCATGTTTTGTCAGTTCTTGCATGCATCATGATGTAAAGGTCAAAGGTCAAAGACCCCAGACAGATTGTTACCCTGTGAGCGCATTCCTGTCTTGACAGACAGACTATATGTATGTACACTAAATGTCAATAATGACTATTTATAGCTGATTTGTCTCAACTTTTAGACAAAAATGATGAAAAAATTTATATATGGATATAATGTGTTGTAATTCTGATTTCTTGGAGTGACCTTTTGTAAAGTGCAATAGCAGGTCATTCACATGTCATGTTGGGGGCCGTACTGCCAAAACTACAAAGTATATGTATAACTGTTAACACACTCCTCTCAGCAAAGTACATGTGAACTTTGTCCACAGTTGGAACTCCGGAGAATATGGCTTCTTAATTTATGAATTTGGGGTCATGGATCTTGATGTCAAATAATTGGCACCACCTCCCACTTCAGAAATATTTAGTACTGTACGCCAATAGGAACAGTTACTTACAAATACTACAGTACTGATTTAAGCATTCTCTGAGTATTTTTGTGAATGAAGGTGTAGAACGTGATTCAATGACAGAGGTATTAAGTCTGGTTTGTAACTGAGTGGAGGTGTAAATGGTAACGATACTGTATAGGAACTAGACTATGTGAGTGGAGGTGTAAATGGTAATGATACTGTATAGGAACTAGACTGTGTGGGGGTGTAAATGGTAATGATACTGTATAGGAACTAGACTATGTGAGTGGAGGTGTAAATGGTAACGATGTATAGGAACTAGACTATGTGAGTGGAGGTGTAAATGGTAACGATGTATAGGAACTAGACTATGTGAGTGGAAGTGTAAATGGTAACGATGTATAGGAACTAGACTATGTGAGTGGAGGTGTAAATGGTAACGATACTGTATAGGAACTAGACTGTGTGGGGGTGTAAATGGTAATGATACTGTATAGGAACTAGACTATGTGAGTGGAGGTGTAAATGGTAATGATACTGTATAGGAACTAGACTAGTGAGTGGAGGTGTAAATGGTAATGATACTGTATAGGAACTAGACTATGTGAGTGGAGGTGTAAATGGTAACGATACTGTATAGGAACTAGACTATGTGAGTGGAGGTGTAAATGGTAACGATACTGTATAGGAACTAGACTATGTGAGTGGAGGTGTAAATGGTAACGATACTGTATAGAAACTAGACTATGAGTGGAGGTGTAAATGGTAATGATACTGTATAGGAACTAGACTATGAGTGGAGGTGTAAATGGTAATGATACTGTATAGGAACTAGACTATGTGAGTGGAGGTGTAAATGGTAATGATACTATATAGGAACTAGACTATGTGAGTGGAGGTGTAAATGGTAACGATACTGTATAGGAACTAGACTATGTGAGTGGAGGTGTAAATGGTAACGATACTGTATAGGAACTAGACTATGTGAGTGGAGGTGTAAATGGTAACGATACTGTATAGGAACTAGACTATGTGAGTGGAGGTGTAAATGGTAACGATACTGTATAGGAACTAGACTATGTGAGTGGAGGTGTAAATGGTAACGATACTGTATAGGAACTAGACTATGTCAGTGGAGGTGTAATTATGGTAACGATACTGTATAGGAACTAGACTATGTGAGTGGAGGTGTAAATGGTAACGATACTGTATAGGAACTAGACTGAGTGGAGGTGTAAATGGTAACGATGTATAGGAACTAGACTATGTGAGTGGAGGTGTAAATGGTAACGATACTGTATAGGAACTAGACTATGTCAGTGGAGGTGTAATTATGGTAACGATACTGTATAGGAACTAGACTATGTGAGTGGAGGTGTAAATGGTAACGATACTGTATAGGAACTAGACTATGTCAGTGGAGGTGTAATTATGGTAACGATACTGTATAGGAACTAGACTATGTGAGTGGAGGTGTAAATGGTAACGATACTGTATAGGAACTAGACTGAGTGGAGGTGTAAATGGTAACGATGTATAGGAACTAGACTATGTGAGTGGAGGTGTAAATGGTAACGATACTGTATAGGAACTAGACTATGTCAGTGGAGGTGTAATTATGGTAACGATACTGTATAGGAACTAGACTATGTGAGTGGAGGTGTAAATGGTAACGATACTGTATAGGAACTAGACTATGTGAGTGGAGGTGTAATTATGGTAACGATACTGTATAGGAACTAGACTATGTGAGTGGAGGTGTAAATGGTAATGATACTGTATAGGAACTAGACTATAGTGAGTGGAGGTGTAAATGGTAATGATACTGTATAGGAACTAGACTATAGTGAGTGGAGGTGTAAATGGTAATGATACTGTATAGGAACTAGACTATAGTGAGTGGAGGTGTAAATGGTAATGATACTGTATAGGAACTAGACTATAGTGAGTGGAGGTGTAAATGGTAATGATACTGTATAGGAACTAGACTATAGTGAGTGGAGGTGTAAATGGTAATGATACTGTATAGGAACTAGACTATGTGAGTGGAGGTATAAATGGTAATGATACTGTATAGGAACTAGACTATGTGAGTGGAGGTGTAAATGGTAATGATACTGTATAGGAACTAGACTATGAGTGGAGGTGTAAATGGTAACGATACTGTATAGGAACTATACTATGTGAGTGGAGGTGTAAATGGTAACGATACTGTATAGGAACTAGACTATGTGAGTGGAGGTGTAATTATGGTAACGATACTGTATAGGAACTAGACTATGAGTGGAGGTGTAAATGGTAACGATACTGTATAGGAACTATACTATGTGAGTGGAGGTGTAAATGGTAACGATACTGTATAGGAACTAGACTATGTGAGTGGAGGTGTAAATGGTAATGATACTGTATAGGAACTAGACTATGTGAGTGGAGGTGTAATTATGGTAACGATACTGTATAGGAACTAGACTATGTGAGTGGAGGTGTAATTATGGTAACGATACTGTATAGGAACTATACTATGTGAGTGGAGGTGTAAATGGTAACGATACTGTATAGGAACTAGACTATGTGAGTGGAGGTGTAAATGGTAACGATACTGTATAGGAACTAGACTATGTGAGTGGAGGTGTAAATGGTAACGATACTGTATAGGAACTAGACTACGTGAGTGGAGGTGTAAATGGTAATGATACTGTATAGGAACTAGACTGTGAGTGGAGGTGTAAATGGTAACGATACTGTATAGGAACTAGACTATGTGAGTGGAGGTGTAAATGGTAGCGATACTGTATAAAAACTAGACTGTGAGTGGAGGTGTAAATGGTAACGATACTGTATAGGAACTAGACTATGTGAGTGGAGGTGTAAATGGTAATGATACTGTATAGGAACTAGACTATGTGAGTGGAGGTGTAAATGGTAATGATACTGTATAGGAACTAGACTGTGAGTGTGAGTGGATGTGTAAATGGTAACGATACGTAACTGTATAGGAACTAGACTATGTGAGTGGAGGTGTAATTATGGTAACGATACTGTATAGGAACTAGACTATGTGAGTGGAGGTGTAAATGGTAATGATACTGTATAGGAACTAGACTATGTGAGTGGAGGTGTAAATGGTAATGATACTGTATAGGAACTAGACTATGTGAGTGGATGTGTAAATGGTAATGATACTGTATAGGAACTAGACTATGTGAGTGGAGGTGTAAATGGTAATGATACTGTATAGGAGCTAGACTTATGTGAGTGGAGGTGTAAATGGTAACAATACTGTATAGGAACTAGACTATGTGAGTGGAGGTGTAAATGGTAACGATACTGTATAGGAATTAGACTATGACAGAGGGTGCAGTGTGGTCAATCAATGATTGTTCTGTTAAAGAATGAGTTCGTGAAAATTTTCAGTTTTTTTATCAATGTGTTTATACCACTGTGACAATATCTTGTTAATAAACATAAACCCAATATAATGAGTGTAAAATTAGCATATGCTAATCTTGTCATATATATAGTCCAATTCTGATCACATGACTTAATGATGTTATTATCTGTGAGTAATACGCCAAGCAATCCCATGAACAGTTGATGATCACAACTGGGGAAATATTATTACTCACAGGGGTAAATATATCTTTATGTTATGATTTCAAAATTAGACCGTACTGTAATTTTTTTTTCAAGAATATTTTCTAACCTTAATGAAATCAAAAACTTTTTTTGACTTTGTTTCATCTTTGTTTGGTTTATAGGAATGCTGTTGTAGGAAGTAATACAGTCTGTAGTTTTGCACTGTGAATTTATTACGAATTAACCACTAAGTCGCAGTTAGTATCGAAGAACAGAGAAGCCATCACAGTGTGCCTGAGTTGTTGAAGTACAACAAAACAGCTTTGAATCTAAACCAATGTTGTAGTGAATCAAGTAGTAAGGCCATATAATCAATATTGATGTAATCTCTACGCTTCCAACTACAACATTTTCAATTCTACATTCTTCATGATGGACGGTTACCCAGGTAAGAACAAAATGACGTCATTTAGCATCTGACAAATTCTTAAGATATTTATTTGAACTAAATTCCATTTTGAGACCTTGATTATAGTTTTTAGCAAAACTGAACTGATAAAGTTCAGTAGTGAACAAAAACCATTAAAAAATGTATGCAAATATATCTAGCAACATGACCTCGCCCATAGCAACAGCCAAATGATTGTGTATATCGCAAAGATAGCAACATGGTTGGATAGGCAACTGGCTAGTCATTCAGCAAATGAACACCTATTGTTAGCATGGACTAGCATATGGATAAACATTTTTAAAAACTGTACAGTTGTGCTACAATGCCATTGGCAGTATTTTTTGACATGTACAGCTTTCAAATAAACCCTTTAAGTTGACAATGTTCATGATAGTTATCCAGTTCAAAACAAGTTTTGTTAGTCCCTTGAAGAAGAGACTAATAGTATTATAATGCTCCGTCCATCCATCCATCCATCCATCCATCCATCCATCCATCTATCTATCCATCTGCCATCCATCCATCCATCCATCCATCCATCCATCCATCCATCCATCCGTCTATCTGTCCATCTGCAATACATCATTTCTCTGATATGCAATGTTTATTTTCATTCAAACCCGGCACAAAGGTGACATATCATACTGGACATACAAATTTGACCAAATGGCAGCTACATTTGTAGTTAAAAATCATTATTTATAGCATAACTTAAAAACTGTAATACACAGAGGCTTCATTCAGATCTGGAAAACAAAGTAGTTATTGTTAGAAACCACTTTAGGTTTTGATATACCAGTACAAATTGAAATTTATCCTTCAGTCCTCCTAACTACATTTCACAGTTTCTATCTTCAATGGTACTATGAGGTTATTCAATACATTGCAAAAAGCCAAAAAATGTGTAAAAATGTTTATTACAAACATTTGACACATTTATTATGCTTTTGCAATTAATTCAACTTCAAATCAATACCCAATCATCATCCATTTTGCCACTTTCTTTAATTCTTGAATTAATAGTGAAGTTCATTTTCAACAATATTGACAAAGTTCATGGTTAAAGTAGGTGACCTAGTTAAAGGTATGGCATGGTGACCTTGATATCACGTTTGCATGTAAAATTAGGTCAAGATCACCTATATCGTCAAATGATTATCCTATCAATCAGTGTATACAGAATATAGAGGAATGATACTCATAAAAGTCAATGACCTTCAGGTTCAGTTCCTGTGTTCAGTTTCACTTTTATACAGTGGCACCAGATGTTGCACTTATTACATTCAGTGAGTGCCCGTACTGTTAAAGTAGCCATATGGATGAGGATTAGGTTTGTGTTTTCGATTTTTAATTTAAAAAATAATTGTTATCATGGCTTCCTCAATGTCAAACAACGTATGCCAAGTCTGTGTTTGCAACTCAATACATTACAAAAACCTAAAAAATGTATTTAAAAATGTTGTTATTGTATGTACAATAACAAAGATTTGACACATTTATAAGTCCTTTACAATTTATTGAGTTACAAACACAGACTTTGTCAATGTTGTTTCACATTGAGGAAGCCATGATAACAATTATTTTTTAAATTAAAAATCCAAAATAAATACCCAATCATCATCCATATGGCTACTTTAATGTGTGTGTTTTCAAGTATATAACTATGATATTAGTTTTGATTCTGTGTTTATAATTAAATGCTGTTATTTTTTTAACATAGTCATAATTCTCATTCCTGGAGTACTCTAAATACATATTTCAATGTGTTTTTAATATTTTGATATTGGATATTTGAATGACTTAAATTTCATATTCGTTCTATATTATTAACATAATAATATTATGTTACAAACAATATAATTATATAAAACAATATAGTTGTGGTTTTTTAGTTACTCAAGATTTTAGGACCTAAGGACAAAGGAAGAAAGTGTTTGGTGGAACTTAGATTTCCATACCTTTTGTTTAAAAGCTCAGTAAGATACCATAGACATTCATGTAGGTTTATAGACCAGTCTGATTAAAATCTGATGTAGTAACTTGCCAGAATTTCTTTATTTACCTCTCATCAAGTTCTTTTCAGCAGTTCTGTTTCTTCTTTTTGTCAGATTATTCGGGTGCCATGAACACGACTGGTATGACCATGGGTACAAGTATGTCAGACTATGCTTACAATCCATCAACTTCTTCAGTTGCCACGACATCAGACACCAACTCATTATCACCAAGTTCACCAGACTCACCTCCTCCTCCAAGAGTTTATAAACCTTGTTTTGTGTGTCAAGATAAATCATCGGGATATCATTATGGGGTTAGCTCTTGTGAAGGTTGTAAGGTAAGGAAAACACTTCATAAATTGTAGATAAACCCTCAGGATGTCATTATGGGGTTAGCTCTTGTGAAGGTTGTAAGGTAAGGAAAACACTTCATAAATTGTAGATAAGTCCTCAGGATATCATTATGGGGTTAGCTCTTGTGAAGGTTGTAAGGTAAGGAAAACACTTCATGAATTGTAAGTATTGCAACTTGAACTTGAGTTTATACAGGGGACTGATAGAACTGGTTGTATTAATAAGCAAAGATTTGAATTCCAATTATGGAATTATACAGTAACCATTACCATTGCATCTGCAGACTTAAAAACTGCAGTTAACTTGATAACTTGAGTATAAATACTTTTTGATTACCCAACCAACAAAATATATTCACTAAAACTTTGAAAAAATACCAATAATTAGACATTGTACATGTTAATTAGTGATCAATTGGCAGGCCATTGCAGACTGCAAACAGGAAATTGAGTATACAGCGCCCTCGCTCAGATTGGGGGTATCATCACCTCATAATACCGTTTCTTAAGACGTTTGTTCCTTGTATTCTGTAGAAGTGTAAATCAGGGATGTTTTTCGTATTGATCAGACAACATGGAAAGCAGCAGTGCTCTGTGATTAACTGAGTAACCTATACCGTGCATACTCCTAGGTACACACATACAGGAAGTAGAGCGCCACCATGGCAAATTTTGGAAAGGCCTATTGTACCCAGAAGTAGTACAGTAACAGGTTGAAATCACGATTGGATTGGGACGTTGACTTTTGGCCAAAACTCCAAAATGAGTTTTGTTGGATGTATTGTATCAGCTACACAAATACATTTACCCACAGGTGATTCAATACTGTTCAGGGTGTATGATATATTTGGAGTAAACTGTTACACAGAACAAAACAGATTCAGAAAAATGTTCCCATTCCAGCTAGTGCAGCTTTTAATATATAACTGTAAATAGTAAAAACATTGACATAATTCATTCCAGTATAGTCAGATGCGCTGCGATGCCATTGGTATTATTTTTTACATACAAAATTTCTTGATTGTCCATACTTGTGTTTTCTCAGGGATTTTTCCGCAGAAGTATCCAAAAGAATATGCAATATACATGTCACAGAGAAAGGAAATGTATTATAAACAAAGTTACCAGAAATCGATGCCAGTACTGTAGATTACAAAAATGTTTTGAGGTTGGAATGTCAAAAGAATGTAAGTGTTGTGTATTTATATCTTGAGAAAACAAAAATGTTATATGTGCAAGAACACCTTGTTTTTAAATAATTGCTGTATATTTACATATGAATATAGTTATGACAACACATGCAACCAATTGAGAAACATAATGAAGGACGCCCTCATAGTTCATCTCTCTGTATACTTTTGTTTTTCAGCTAATTGTATATTTTTCATCATTTGTATTGACACAAACACATTTAACTGTTGTTTTTAGTACAACTGAACTATACAGTTCAGTAATGCAATTTATTTTGTATAAAGCAGAAATAGACAATGGTATTCACGATCCAGTTAATAATTAAAATCTCTAGTTTTTTCCCCAGTTTCCATTGATTTCCATTTTTATTTAATTTGTTTAGCCTGCCATGAAATAATGTTGTTGTTTATGTTGGAATATCACAAGAGACTCATGAAAATTCTTTTGAGCAACATACAAGAAATGTTGAACTTTGTTGCAGGACATTGTAATTATATTCAGTATTTTCTATCCCAGGTGTGAGGAATGACAGAAATAAGAAAAAGAAAGTAACTCACGAAGTAACAGAAAGTTTTGAGATGACTCCTGAGATGGAAGAAGTCATGGACATTGTGGTCAAAGCACACAAAGAAACGTTTCCCGCGGAGACACCAGCCCCAGGTTTTAAAGTGGTAGGTACAGTCAGATATATATGTGGATGTGAAGTGGTGGTTGTCTGACATATGGAAATTGATTCTAAAGACATTGTGTGTGTGAAATAGAGTTGAGTTGAGTTGTCCAGAACATGAATAATGGCCCCTTAAGATATGTTGTTAATTGTCCAGAATATGAATAATAACACCTAAAGATATGTGTGCAGTTGAGTTATCCAGAACATGAATAGTGACCCTAAAGATATGTGTATGCGAAATGAAGTTGAATTGTCCAGAACATGAATAATGGTCCTATAGATACATGTATGTGAAATAAAGTGGAGTTGTTGACAACATGACTTATGACCCAAAAGATAGATGTGTTTAGAAAGTAACCCATAAATCTAGGATTTGATAAGATTTTGAATTCAAAATGATCACTATAATGAATGTTGTTATAGTAAACCTGACATAATAGCTATCCTATGTATTTTCACAGAAATGAATTTCAAGTGTATACGTTTATTAGTCTTTTACTTTCTTCTTTTCTCAATATTTAAATTAACTTGAAGAATTTTGCCTTTATAGTGCCTCTGCTGCTGAAAATACCAAAACAGAGAGAAGCAATATTTTGACTCCTGTCTGGTATAACTTCAGTAGAGGTCATGATACTGGCAGAGTTCTATAACCTTTGCCATGTCTGGCATTTTATTTACTTCCATGTTTTCATCCTGTCCATTTTTGTACATTTTACAGGCATCAGCTCCTACGCCTGGAATTAGAACAAATGAGACTGATCTACTGATGTTTGAATACGTCACAGATATGTCATCTAGAGCCATTATCATGGTGGTGGAATTTGCCAAAAAAATACCAGGTTTTCTTCAACTTAAAACTCAAGACCAGATTACTTTGCTCAAAGCAGCATGTCTGGAAGTCATGGTAAGTTTTGTGTTTACTAGGTCTTGAATGATATACTATGAACATTAGTATCACCAATAAAGAGAACCTTAAATAAGGCACAGCAGTTAGAGAGAGAGAGAGAGAGAGAGAGAGAGAGAGAGAGAGAGAGATAGAGAGAGAGACAGACAGACAGACAGACAGACAGACAGACAGACAGACAGACAGACAGACAGACAGACAGACATATACAGAGAGCGACAGACAGACACACAAAAAAAAACAGAGAGGGAAGCAGGCTGACAGAAACACAGACAGACATACATACAAAGTAGAAGTGTGAAAGAGTTGGAGAGAGAGAGAAGTCGCAAGGAGGGAGGTTGGCAGACAAACAGTGTTGACTGTTACAACTGCCATCATTTGACTTTATTGTTTGATTTCATTTCCTTTGTAGATTCTCAGAATAAGTTTCCGATTTAACAGTGACGATGGAAGTGTGACATTTACATCAGGGTTGATGTTAACAAATGAACAACTGAAAAGTGGAGGCTTTGGAACATTAATTGACACTATTGGACAATTTGCAAAGCAAGTTTATAGTCTCAATTTAGATGAAAGTGAAGTCGCCCTCTTGTCAGCGATATGCCTTATAAGTGGAGGTAAGTATAGAGGGATGGGGTGGGGAAGGGGGGACTTAAATGAATTGATTAGATGAGGTACTCTGATTAATACATATTATTTCTCAGAAAAAAACCCATTCATGTCAGATGAGTTCATTTCAGTCATTGCAAACATAAAACCAAACAAGTGTATACTGCTTGTTACTAATCTAATCAGTGTTTTATTTGCAGATCGATCTGGGCTCCAAGAATCTGAAAGGGTTGAAAAAATGCAAGAACCGTACTTAGAGGCGCTGAGGATTTATGTACGAAGGAGAAGGCCGTCTGAACCACACACATTTGCCAAAATTCTGATGAAAATCACAGATCTTAGGAGTCTAAGTGTGAAAGGTAAGAACAAAAGTGTTTGTTGTTATTAACCCCCAATGTGCACTGAACTCAAAGAGGGCTATAGGAATGACTTACGTTTACTCCATCCATCCCTCAGTGTGTGTGTGTGTGTGTGTGTGTGTGTGTGTGTGTGTGTGTGAGTGTGTGTGTGTGCGTTTGTGTGCGCGTAGATGTGTTTACAATGTATGACAAATTATGCATGTATGTATGTATGTATGTATGTATGTATGTATGTATGTATGTATGTGTGTGTGTATGTATGTATGTATGTATGTATGTATGTATGTTTGTATGTATGTATGTATGTATGTATGTATGTATGTATGTATATGTATGTATGTATGTATGTATGTATGTATGTATGTATGTATGTATGTATGTAT
Organism: Glandiceps talaboti; assembly: GCF_964340395.1. Lineage (NCBI taxonomy): Eukaryota > Metazoa > Hemichordata > Enteropneusta > Spengelidae > Glandiceps > Glandiceps talaboti. The sequence continues at coordinate 2,291,474 of NC_135568.1, forward strand.
ACATGTATGCATGTTTGTGTGTATGTGTGTGTGTGTGTGTGTGTGTGTGTGTGTGTGTGTGTGTGTGTGTGTGTGTGTGTGTGTGTGTGTGCGTTGCATGCATGTATGTGTAATGTATGTGTGTAGGCATGTGTGTACGTACGCATTTATGTATGTATGTATGTATGTATGTATGTACCGGTATGTATTTATTTATATGTATGCATATATGGCATGATGCATGATTGACTTGTATTCAGGTGTGTGTTTATATACCTGCTATTCAAGACTCATAAATTCATACCTTTGTTTTCATCACCAGGTACTGAGAGAGTGTTACACCTAAAACTACAAATTCCTCGTGAATTTCCTCAAATAATCAATGAAATGGTAGAAGAAGATGATGAGGGAGAAGGTGAAGAAAAAAGCAAAGACAAAAATGACACATCAACGACAGAAAGTGGTTCGTCAGCGTCCAAGACATCGACAGAGCTGCCAGTGAAGAGAGAAGAAGAATCATCATCATCTCAGGAGTTATCAGTGGAGGAAAGAACTCAACAACTTGCCATGCATAGTACAGATCCGTTGGATTTGATGAAAGCAGCTTTGTTTTCATGATATGTGACGGGTAGTTGTTATTGACAGATTTTATTTTAGTTAAACTTTATTTTGGTAACCCTCAAAGGGATGCTTAAATTATCCTTTCTGTGTGCCTCCAAATAATATTTCAAAATTTGAATTATTGTTTGTTTTCCTCCAGTGCAGGTTATAAAACAAACTAATGTCTACAAATTATAAAAATTGATCCATTTATATTTGTTGTCCCTCTTGAACTGTTTTCACATGACATTGGGGAGGGGGAGGGGAGAGGAGGGGAGGGGGGTTACTACCTCATGCCAGCCATCAGAAATTGAGTGGTGAGTTAGGTATGTATAAAGTCAACTTATTATAGAATATGATATGAGGCACACTTTAAACCAACAATGATAGATGACGTGAGTATGGTTTTTTTCAGATACACATACACACACACACACACACACACACACACACACACACACACACACACACACACATGTACACACACACACACACAAATATATATTATACACACATACATACGCACACCCAGCTGGAGTACAAGCACACATACACACATGTACATATACACACATATGTATACACATACATACGCACACATACACACACATATATACACACACACATACATGCACACATACACACACATGAGCTATGACAACCCTTTACATTACAACAACTTAGTTGGTCTAAAGTGGCAATATTATGTATCAACCAAATCTATTTATAACAGACATAACAACTTTTGTCAAATGGGAAATATATTTGCCTTTAATATCTTACTCTAACTTCTCTTTTCTAAACTTCCACACAAATAACTTGTAGACTTGTTCCTGAAAGAGATCATCAGGTTTATAGGAACTATTTCTTTCTTGACTTTGAGAAATCAGATTCTAATTTTCTACCTCAAAGAAATATTTATAGTTGAATGTCATGTTTGGCTGCCAAATAATAAGTAGTGTGGTGTTTTTCACTAAGTCAAGGTCTTAGGTCACTTGTATTCAAGGATATGGAAACCCCTTTACATCGCAAGGTGAACTCAGGTAAATTCGGATTCCCCTTAAAAGAGGAACAAGGCATGACTGATTATATCTTTAATTTGAATTTTGTTATGTGTAGGGGACCTGGCAAACTCATTCCATCAATCCTGCAATGTGCAACCTCTCTAAGATAATCTTACAAAATCTGGCTCAAAACAGGCCTTTTGTACACTGGAGTGAAGCATTCTGGGGAACAAACAAACAAACCTAGGAGCTAAACATGAAGCTATCCTTGGTATTGTTTTGGCAAGGGTTAGATGGGTCTTTAGCTTCTAACTTAGTTCTTTTTTCCCAGAATGCCTTACCTTGTAATGGCAAGTCACTTTTGCCAGTTTAATGACTTTTCTGTGTCTCCTTGCTATGAGCTTAATAAACATAGGTCTTAAAGGTCCAATTAGCCTCATCTGTGCCCCTCCCCCTAAAACAACTGTATAGAACATTGTGGGTTTGTTCAATTTATCAGATCACAAATTTTGTTTCTTCCCTGACTCAGTAGAAAAGTTGTGATGTGGAAATTTGAACACTATGTCTGTTTTTATATTCAAAGTAAGATCAGTATTACCAGGTTTTTTACAACAATGAAGGAAAGCGTCATTAGTATGGTTACCATAGCAACATTAACACATACAATTTTATTATCACATTTAGCCTTTACTTCTATACCACTAGTATGCTGGCTAATGACATGCCATCATATTTTAGTGCAATGAGATATTCTTACCAGTAAAAACGCATCTTTTACAACAGTGTTTACCCTGCTCCATTCTGAAGTAAATGTTAACTAGAATTTGTTCTGTATTGAGGAGGTTGTTAGTTTTCTTAAAGGATATATCGCCATTTTGTTTGTGCAAAAAAAAACTTTAGTGCTAGAATTTTGTACTCAATGTAGACTGCAGTGGATTTAGCATTATTTCAAATTACTGCAAGTAACTGTACACACAATTTACAAAAATTAAAGTGGTCATATGGATGAGGATTGGGTATTTATTTTGAATTTTGAATTTATAAAATAATTTTATCATGTCTTACTACTTGAAAAATTAATGTCACACAACATATGCCAAGTCCTTGTTTGTAACTCAATAAATTGCAAAAAAAAATAATATATGTGTAAAATGTTTGTTATTGTGTGTACAATAACAAACTTTTTTACACATTTTTTAGTTTTTTGCAATGTATTGAGTTACAAACACAGACTTTGTCACTGTAGTTTCACATTGATTTTTCAAGTAGGAAGCCATGATAAAATTGTTTTGTAAATTAAAAATCCAAAATAAATACCCAATCCTCATCCATATGACCACTTTAAAATGGATTTATTTGGTTTTAAATTTTCACTGCTTAGAACTGCCAAGAATGACTAGGGTATGCTATATCCATATATGGTCAGTATGCTATATCCATGTATGGTCAGCATGCTATATCCATATATGGTCAGCATGCTATATCCATATATGGTCAGCATGCTATATCCATATATGGTCAGCATGCTATACCCATATATGGTCAGCATGCTATATCCATATATGGTCAGCATGCTATACCCATATATGGTCAGCATGCTATATCCATATATGGTCAGCATGCTATATCCATATATGGTCAGCATGCTATACCCATATATGGTCAGCATGCTATACCCATATATGGTCAGCATGCTATATCCATGTATGGTCATTATGCTATATCCATATATGGTCAGCATGCTATATCCATATATGGTCAGCATGCTATACCCATATATGGTCAGCATGCTATATCCATATATGGTCAGCATGCTATATCCATATATGGTCATTATATACAGAAAGAAATTCATGTTTTTTCTTGTTACGTACTACCTATACAATAGGGCAGCTTAATTTATGTAACATTTAAATACAATCACGTTGTTAGTTCACTTAAAAAATAACAACTTGAAAGTTGGTCACACAACATCTGAAAATATGCAAAACATTCTGTATTTAAAGGATGTGTTTTGTTATAGGAACATGATTTTGTGTAAAGTCCGTTTTGTCATTGACCAAGTGTTATCAATGATCCAGGTCACAGGAAACCTTGTCAGGAATGTATAACCCAGGTCATGGAAAACCTGTGTGTTTTGTCAGGAATGTATTACCAATGACCCAGGTCATGGAAAACCTGTGTGTTTTGTGAGGAATGTATTTATTACCAATGACCCAGGTCATGGACAAACTGTTTGTTTTGTCAGTAATATATTATCAGTTACTGTTTTATCAGGGATATATTATCAATGACCCAGGTCATGGAAAACCTGTCTCTTTAGTCAGGAATATATTGCAATTGACCTAGGTCATGGAAACCTGTTTGTTAACTCAGGGATACTAGTGTATTATCAATGGCCTGGTCTTGGAAAACCTGTTTGTTTTGTCAGGAATATATTACAATTGACCTAGGTCATGGAGAACATACATGTTTTGTGAGGTACATATTACAATGTCCCAGGGTATTAAAATCTGTCTGTTTTGTCAGGATATATTATCAATGACCTGGTCATGGAAAACCTGTTTACTGACTCAGGAATGTATTACAATTGACCTAGGTTATGGAGAATGTATGTATTTTGTCAGGGATATATTCCAGGTCATACAAAACCTGTCTGTTTTGTCAGGGATATGCTATCAAAGACCCAGGTTATGAAAAGTCACTCTGATTGGTTGTAAAATGTCAAATATATATAGACACATCATATGTAAAGTGGACACTACATAAGACAAACTGAAACAACTGAGTAAAATATGTTGCCATGGTAATAAAAGGATAGTTTGAGACAATGGTCTGCACATCAGCAAACCGAATGTTGTTCACACTGATGATCACAGGAGTACTTTCACTGCTTGGCTGTGTTTTCTAGCTACTTATTTTGTGTTTGCTCAAAACATCTTCCTGTAGGCATAACTTTGTGAAAACAAAAGAACTGTATTTAGTAGACTGTGAGGGCAGCAAACATAAAATCCCTCCTCCCAATGTTAGGACAATTGAGATTTGTACAGCCATTAATTCATGTGGCTTCAATTGTTTACTTTGGTACTGTTATTAATATTACACATAGACACATGATTTTTATGGCTTCAATCAACTTATAAGCAACTTGACTGCTTGTCAGTTTCTGCATCAAAACTGTGCAAGGCATCTCTCTATGTGGGGTTAGAAGTTATCTGTGTTTGTGTCCCATAAATGAAACGTTACACCAAACCTGGTTTTACTGTAATAGGTTCATTCTTGACTTAAAAGTGTGACTTTTTTTTCAATCCTCTCTGCAGTTTTGAAAGTGTGAAGCAGACATCTTTGTAAGTTGCAGTAACATTGCAGTTTACATTTCTAGACGTGTATTATTTGTGTGTTTGTTTACTTATTGCATTTCACAATGATTTGCAACTTCAGTACTTGGTCCCAGGGTGAAAAAAGGAGATGGTTGAAATATGGTGACCTTAATCACCCCTAAATGAAAGAATAGTTTGTTCTTGTTTATTCAGAATCATTAGTAGGGTCATACCACTTTCTCCTCAGAGGAGGTATAGGTCATAAAAAGGAGGACTTCCCTTTATCGTGTGTCTGTGAGAGCAACTGATTTATAGTTTGGTTTTAGGCGTTGGCTGAATTTTGCAGATTTTAAAAGAGTAAAAAATATATAAACAAAATGGCTGCTATCTCAAGGAGTGCTATCTTGAAACAATTTACTTTTCAGGAAGAACATAGTTGTTGATTGGTCAGTTGACATGATTTGTAGCTTTGTCAGCCAATCATGGTGTTCCTTTGCAGCTTGTCTGCTGTAAAAACTATTCTCATTGTTAGATTAATTACAAGCTGTAAACTATATAACCAATGACAAGAGTTTCTTATGATTTGCTAAGAAATTCTATCAATATTTATGACTTTCTGAAAGTGAGTTCAACCAAAAAATAAATTGTTTTATTTGAATATGTGGCAAGTAAAGTGCATGAAATGGGATACTATTTATAGCTGTATAACTTTCAAAGTTTGGATTTTTTTGTAGTTGTTAACTTTAAGTTGTGTACTCGTAGAGATTTTTTAACAAAAGTATAACTAAATATAACTGAATATTTAAAAAAGAAAACCTTTAAGTTTATTTCAAAGAAAAATGTAAGGAAATTAGTTTACTGCATGTATTCCTAAAAGGCTTATTGGATTAATGTTTGCATTTTAATGTTTAACTCATTTGCATACATTTATTTGCATATGTTATGGGTGAAATAAATTGACCAATCAGTAGAAAATGCAATGTTTTTGCATAGGTTAAAGGTCAAAATTGACCAATCGATACTCATAACTTTGCATATGTAATTTATGAGTATGATGATGCACAATGTGGTCTGATGTACTGCAAAATATTGAAAATATCTCAATTTATTTGCGTCTTTTCTTGTTTAGTGCCAATATTTATGTTATGATGTAGAATTTGTTGTATTTACGTAGAGCTCAGCATTTGATGGGAGCTTTAAACTATTGTTGCGTGTCTTCTCTGAGAAAGGTCAGCATGCAAATTTAAAGTTGTAACATGTGTATAGTAAGACATATGAAATGTGTGAAGTTTATAGTTTGTAGAATAGAAGTACTGTTAAACTGGTAGTTGCAAACATTCGTTCTGTAAATTGGAAATTTTTCAATCTATAACAAATTTTTGCTTTTTTCAAAAAAAATTAAAGATATAAAAATATTTAGTTAGTAGAATTTCTGTGTACAATCATGCAATGCAGAATTCTCAAAAATGTGCAAAATTCTGGAAGAATTTGAAGACTGAGAATTCACAGAGCTGTCTGTGTACGACAACTGAACACAAGCCTCAATGTCATGGATTTCATAAACATGAACTTCTCAATAATGTGCTTACAAAAGCAATAATCAAAGAAGTATCTATCATTTTTGCATCACTACACTTATTTGATGATTAGATACGAGTCTAGAAATCTATTTGTTTAGAAATTTTATGCATGGTTTTCTGATTCTTCCTGAACTGGAAAATATATATAAGTACACTGAGTCTGATAAATGTCTATATACAACATTACAATGCATGTTATACTTTGTAAGGTTGGCTCACACCTTCTGGGGGCAAAATATGCTTTTGAAATAGTAAACTTTAATAAAAATCATGAAAGCTTCAACTTTTTTCTCTCTCAAAACTGCCACATATAAACTTATTGAAAGCTAATTTAGAACCCTACAAAAATTCTGAGAAAATTATATATTCACAATGCTATTTTCGTTATTATACATCTGTTGTAAAAGTCAAACACAGTTTGATGCTCATTTTGAATTCAAATGTAAAATTACTTTTCATTTTTGACAACTGATGAAATTCTTTGTTCTGTCAAGTTTGTTTTTAGCCTCGCCAGCAGACTGCACAGTTAACCTGCCAAGCCTGTGAACTCAATAATTCAAATGTAGTACTTTTCTTAGAAGCTAATTGGTTGAATCAGTCACATGATGCATATATTATGTTAATTTAAATCAGTCACATGATATATTATGTTAATTGTGTCAAGTTCCCTGGAATTGACTTAGTTGGCCATATGTCAACATATCATATACTAGTTTTATTCTAATTTTTACACATATTTGCAGATAATAAAATAACACTAAATACTAAATTTGAATTATTGAGTTTACAGGCTATGTGTAGAGAACACACCGGGTTGACTATCCAGCCTACAATGGAGGCTAATTTATTTAGTAATGAACAAGAAATGTTCATAACTATATTGTACAAAGGTCCAAGCATAGTTTGACGGTTTATGTACATCCTATATTTATTAATGAAAACTAATAGTAACTGGTTAAAAACAGTTCCAAATACTCAACGACTACTTTCATTTCAGAAATAAATACTATCCAGTAATTTACCCATATATCTTTTTTGGAAACAAATTCAAAGAATTGTTTTCATAACCCTAGAATGATAATGTACTAATGGTATACTAAATTGGATTTAACTTTGGTTCTAATTCTTGGAATATGGTCAGAGTTGAACTGTAACTAACAGCGCCCTCAAACAACAGAATTCTACCATGATTCTAAGGGCAAGTACTGTGAGTGTTAAGGCTTGAGTAAAAAATCTCAAATTTTGATTATGAATGTTTGCGTATCTATATTTAATCTTATAAAGATATAAAATTGAAGGAAGATAAAACCTGTTTAAAACAGAACATTTGGCTACAAAGTAGTATAACATGTAGAAGTTATCCATGTATAGAGCTAATTCATAGTTTACCTGCAAAACAGCATGAAGACACTTTGGAGGACAAACAAACTGTGTTATGTGTGAGAAACAAACTGTTGAACATTAGAAATATTGCAAACACATGCATATCCTGACAGTTTGTCACATCTTGGAGCTACAATAAGTTTCTCCAAGTAAAATAACAAACTGACTAAAAAGTCAAAGTATACAAAGTGCCATGTAGAGTCTAAGAAAAAGAATTGTACTAAAGTTAGTAGCTCTAAAAAAAACGTTTAATTTTCTTTTTTGAATAATTTACTGTGCTGTGTATTTCAAGCTTGTGCAAATATTGGGTAGAAACATTTTTATTGTGAAAGCTAAACTGAGAAAAGTTATAGAAAGAAGTCTGTGTCTGTAGTTAAACTATGTTGTACATTTTTTCTGTATCTGATACACTCAGTTCTAGGGTGTGAATGTATAAAGCAAATAAAAACACAATTCAAACCAAAAATAGAGAATGTGTTATTGTTTTTGTATATGATACAAAATGTAAATGAATTTGATTGTAAATGTGAATTTGAGAAAAGATCCATTTCCCTGTTGCTGTGTATGATACTGTGACTGTCCATGCATTTATTTTGTAGCACAAACCTTAAAAGTGGAAATAACATATTTCATATTATGACCCCACTTTATTTTGGCGCTA